>NC_044306.2:87835527-88135527 GCF_007474595.2 Lynx canadensis
CCCTGCTTTTATCATAGTGTTAGCATTAGTAAGCTCCTTTAGTGTGGTAGAAATACAATTATGACCCAGAACTCTGCACATTCATTCTCAAAGAAAAATATCCCGAACTCTGCTCGTTGAAAATAACTTGTGTAGTCCCATGTATCAGAGCTTCTTCAATTACGCAGCTGTGGCCGATTACACCTTAGTTCTCTGGAGATGCTCAAATATAGGTTTTGCTGTACAAACAGACTCGCCACGGAGACGGCAGTTTCCCTGCATTTTGAGGCTTATGGCATCTGGCTCAATTTTAAGAAACACAACAAGCAATTTTCAAATATTTTAAATATTTGTTATCTCGTGTGCAATTTATAACCACGGTATCTCAACCCTGATCAAATTACAGCTTCCAGTATCGCTCTCAGAGGGGATTTGGTGTCTTTGCAGCTTAAGGGCATAGACTAGGGTCCAACCCTAGTCTGGAATTGTGATAGTGGAGTATCTCTAGCCTGCTTTGTGCTTGGAATCAAGTTTTAGTTTCCTTCACTTATATAATTCATGCATTTTTTTTTTCCTGACCCACTTCACATTTTGTCCTTTTAGGTGGTAGTGTTATAAACTAAGGATAACCCAGAGGCCAGAGTCTTTGGTCCCCTGCATATCTGGCTGGCTGCCACTTCGTGCAAGAACGTAATGTTCTTATCACTCCTAGTCCTATGAAGACTATGATACAGCTTCTCTCTTTGGAGGCCCATTGCTCTTTTCTGTTAACTTCTAGGAACATCTGGCAGTGGCACAATAAATATAATATACTCTTCCAGATGGAACCATCTTCCAGGGGGGTGAGCTGCAATATAAACCTGATGTTAGGCCAATTAGGACTTTAAAATAGAATCCGAATTATCTGTGCTTTATCTTGATTTGGAAATACATTTTGGACTTTATGTAACTACATATAATATTTTCATTTCCCAAAAGACATAATTTTAACAGAGTCTTGCCCCACCTCTCCCCACCCCCCCCCATTTTAAAGTTATATGAAAGATGTAAGTAATGGCTTCATATTCATTTTTAAGTCTTACAGCCAAAATCATTCACATTTATGTTTCTTGAGTGTTGGGCTAAGCTAGGCCTGAGAGATAGTATCCTCATCATTTCAAGCTCTGAATATTATATGTAGGTTATAGATAAAGTCATAAGGGCAAATAACGTTCATCTATCATCACCACATGTATTTCACAGGATTTTCTATTGCCTGGAAGTAAATTTAAGGTTACATACTTACTATAAATAAGAAAAGGGTAATAGCTAACATTTACATGGCATTTCCCAAACATTAATTAATTCAACAGCAAAATAAGTATCATACCTGTGACAGAAAGCTGCCTAAATTTTATAACTCAATTATTTATTACTTAAGGAATGTTTTAGTTGAACAGTGATTGGATAAGCAGGGCAAAAAATGACTATCACAAAGTGTTCTTTTCTTTCATGTTTGTGTTGAGATAATTCGATGGGCCTGACTGTTCATGGGGAATACATCTGGTTGTGTTACTTACTATAGCGGTAGTCATGCAGCTGTAGGCACATAGTAACCAGCTCATAAATACTTTTCAAAACAAATTGCAAATGGCAAATAGTTAAGAGAAGCAAAAAGCATTAGAGGTAAACAAATTAGGGATGTAGATCCGAGGCCAGTGATTTGCTAAAGAAGGTTAAATGGCAAGTGTATTTGTTTCTTCTTGCTGCTGTAACAGTGGCGGTATATAGTATCATAGTTCATAGTTTTGGAGGTCTGAAGTCAGAAATGGGTCTCACTGGGATAAAACCAATGCATCAACAAGGCTGCATTCCTTTCTGGAGGTTCTAGACGAGGGGAATGTGTTTTCTTGCCTATTCCAGCTTTCCCGGTGTCAGCGTTTCTTGGCTCCTGGCCCCCTGAGTCAGCAATGGCTTGTAAGTCTTTCCCATGTTGTGTCACTCTGACCCTGACTCTTCTGCCCTCCTCTTCCATGTTTAAGGGCCCTTGTGATTACATTGGGCCCATCTGGATGATCCAGGATAGTCTTCCTATTTCAAGGTCACCTGGGTAGACCTTGAATCATAATTCCCCTTTGCCATATAACCTAAAAAAAAATTAAAAAAAATTTTTTTTTAACGTTTATTTATTTTTGAGACAGAGACAGAGCATGAACGGGGGAGGGGCAGAGAGAGAGGGAGACACAGAATCGGAAGCAGGCTCCAGGCTCTGAGCCATCAGCCCAGAGCCCGACGCGGGGCTCGAACTCACGGACCGTGAGATCATGACCTGAGCTGAAGTCGGATATGCAACCGACTGAGCCACCCAGGCGCCCCATAACCTAAAATTTTCTAAGGTGAGAACATAGACATGGGGGTGGGGGGATCTTTATTCTGTCTACCATAGTAAGGTGATAGGATGTAGTCCTATGATACAGTGGAATGCTCACCTAAGACTGGCTCTAACTTGACAACTGTAAGAATCACCTTCATCTAAACCTCAGCTCATGTCTCTGGGACCTCTACTATAATATGGTTAGAATTGGGGCACCTGGGTGGCTCAGTTGGTTGAGTGTCTCTTGATTTTGGCTCAGGTCATGATCTTGCAGTTCATGAACTGGAGCCCCACGTTGGGCTCTGTGTTGGCAGCGTGGAGCCTGCTTGGGATTCAAACTCTCTCTCTCTCTCTCTCTCTTTCTCTCTCTCTCTCTCTCTCTCTCTCTCTCTGCCCCTCGCCAATTGCACTCTTTCTCTCAAAATAAATAAACATTAAAAAAATATAGTTAGATTACCCCTGTCAGAAACCTGAGCATCATCATGAAACAGACTCTCTTTCCTACCACCTGTGTCCAATATTGTCACGAAGCTCTATTAATTTTGCCTCTTAAATATCCCCTGAATTTCTTCCCTTTGTCATATTCTTACCTTAGCTCAGATTACCATCATTTGTCACCCCAACAATTACATTTATCTCCCAACAAGTGTTCATGTTTAAAATCTCCAGAGTTAGTCCTTCTCTATTTTCCATTCAAGCATCAGGGTGGGCTTCCTAAAACACAAATATGTTTATGTTATTCTCCGTTTGTAATCATTTAGTGACTCCACGTCTGTCACTGCTGTGATTCTTATCTGGGTTGGGAGGATCAGAACCTTTTTTTTAAAGGCATTTTGAATTATGCAAATTTTCACTCACCTTCTCCAAGATTCCGAGATGCTTCTTTAGCGGTCATGTCCTCTCCCTCTCACTGGACAACCATTTGAAATAATTGTGTATGTGTCTGGCACACAGAATATGCACAACTACGGATACAGAGTAATTATTTGGTCCTCCACACTCCCTTAAAACTTTGCTATCTGGAGCTACTTTTTCCTCCACTAGCCATGGAAACTCTAGAGGTCCTTTGGCTTTTCTAAGCAATCTTAGATAATACAAAGTCATAGGATTATCAAACAGAGCTGGAGAGAATTACCCAAAATAGAAACCCGGGCATAATCTTCAAACCCTCTCTTCCTCACTACCTATTAAAATGTCCATCAGGAGCTGTCAATTCTGCCTGTTAGGCATCTGTTGAATTCGTCTACCTCCCAATGACAGACAAAACATCCAGCTCCAGTCCAATTACAGTTATTCTCCTTTTCTCACCAACTGGTAGAAAGCTTGCAGTTGGGGAAGTTTATGCAGTCACCTTTTCCTTTTGGAACTGGCTCTTCTTCCCTCAACTTCGGAGCTGTGGTCTCTGTGCCTCCTGATCAGGGTGGAGGAAGAGGTATGTAGGTTGGACATCTCTTACATTATTAGTAGTTAATACAAAATCTGATTTCACACTCTCAGGACCTAACTGAAGTTAAAAGCCTCTTCCTTCTTGGATAGTGAAGCCGTGAGTGTTCTGAGAACTCTCAACACCGGGGAGCTCTTGCCTGTATTTCCTCTGATGTAAGTGGTATACTCTTCTCCGATTCTAGAAACGCTATCGTGGTTCAGTATGTGTGCTGCTGAAGTGAGCACGATCATATTTGAAGCATCACTGTGCTGAGGCCTATTTGTCCTGGGGTGACCTTCTAACAGAGGAGCTTAATGTGGCCCACATCTAGTTATGGAAAAGATTCTTGCACACTTGGTGTCAATGATGACTCGGAGCCCAGTCAAGTGAAATTTGCTGCCTCTCCTTCCCTCCTCCTGCCTGGAATGGTTATCCGGTCCCACTCTGCTTCTTGAAATTTTCAGGTGGGAATCAGACTCCAATCCGAGGGATGGCAACTTTCAGAGTGTTTATGACGCACTTTTGTCACTACTGTGAGAGCTTGTGCTGTTTTCCTATATTACTTGTCTTCATCTCCTTACTTTGCATCATCTCATGCAGTGAGCTCATGCTTCTGCTTCTTTCAATCCCTATGTAGCACTAGATGGCTCAAACCACGGCAATGCAGGAAGGAAAAGATTTCAGGGAGCAGCGTGTCAAGAGGCAAGGGTCACAGATATATTTTCAGCTTCCATCCATCTTCAGAAATTAGATTTGAAGAACCTAGGAGCCAAGCTAACAAGCCAAGCAATAAAACCTAAGGAATAATAAAGCAGACAATGATAAAGTCTTGAACAAGAAACTTGATCTGTACGAGATATCAGAAAGACATTTAGCTCGGAGGGATGAGTCACTGGCGGCACCTGGAATGAATGAATGAATGTATTTAGGAATGAATGAATTAATTAATGTATTTATTCCAGCTTCATTGAGATATAATTTATATATAACATCATATAGGTTGAAGGTGTACAATGTAGTGATCTTACATATATACGTGTCACAAAATAATTATCACAATAAGGGTAATTAAAACATCTATCACTTCACATATTTACGATTTTTTGTTTTTGTTCTAACAGCTTTAAAAATCATAGCAACTTTCAAGTATATAATACAGTATTTTTAAAATGATTTTTATTTATTTCCGAGAGAGAGAGAGAGAGAGAGACAGAGTGTGAGTGGGGGAGGGACAGAGAGGGACACACAGAATCTGAAGCAGACTCCAGCCTCTGAGCTGTCAGCACAGAGCCCAATGTGGGGCTTGAACTCACAAACTGTGAGATCAGGACCTAAGCCAAATTTGGACTCAACCGACTGAGCCACCCAGGGCCCCTGGTATTTTTAACTATAAAAATTACACTATAACTTACACTACACTATATTTTAACTATAAAAATTAATTAACTATTAATGTACACTGTGCTGTATATTAAATCTCCAGAACTTTATTCATCTTACAACTTACAAGTTATAATTGGTAGTTTGTACCTTTTGATCATTGTCACCTATTTCTCTCACTTCCATCTTCTGCTCCTGGCAACAACCAAATCTGTTCTTAGTTTCTATGACTTTGGTTTTTTAAATTAAAAAAAAATTGTAAGTGGACGCCACACCCAATGGGGGGCTTGAACTCTTGACCCTGAGATCAAGAGTCACATGCTATATTGACTGAGCCAGCCAGGTGCTCCAGCTTTGGCTTTTTCAGATTCCACATATAAATGAGATCATACCATGTTTTTCTTTCTCTATCTAATTTATTCAAGCATTAGTAGAATAATGCTCTCAAAGTTCATTCTTGTCACAAATGGAAGGATTTCCTTCTTTTTTAATGGCTGAATATTCGTGTGTGTGTGTGTGTGTGTGTGTGTGTATAAAATTCATGGCAGTTGAGATTTAAATTCTAGCCTGCCTGGGATTCCTGGTTTAGTTTCTTCAGGACCATATAGAGATTAACTGCTAAGACAGATTGTGACTCTGAGTTTAAATCTTTCTCTTGCACCAATCTGACCCAGTGTCTATATAGCTTAAACATTTAATGCACTAGACTTGAACAGTAATATTCTTTTTATAGATACAACTGATTTCAAGCCTGCTGTATATTTCAGTTGTTCTAACTTCTGGTGAGAAAGTATTGGGATATCTCTAAAATTTTGATTCCCCCTATTCCTTACTATCTGGTGCAGAAACCACCACTGTTAGAGTTCTTCAGTTAGCTGATTCAGTTGAGTATGGTACAACTTATAAAAGTCCCAGAAACCAGTTACAGTAGCTCTCTATTGAGGGCAGTCTTTTTGATACACAGACCTGAATGTTAGTTCTGGGCTTTCAATGTAAGAAGCTACATTAGGTTCACTCTGTGCCTGGTCATTCTATAATTCTCCATGAATCATATGTAAAATTGATCCATATCAAATCAAGTGACTTCTGTGATTTCATGATTCTATATGGATCATAGTCTTCTGTTGCTCCAGGAAGGAAAAATGCTGGTGGGGAGTCTGCCATGAGCACGAAAAGATTGTCCTAAAATTCATGTTTTATTGCCTTCTGGTAAACCACCAAATGGTCATCCTAAAGACTGTCCCCTTTCCATAGGTTAGCAGGAGAGGGATGTATGGACTGGGTGAAATAAGTGTGTGTGTGTGTGTGTGTGTGTGTGTGTGTGTGTGTGCACGCATGCATGTGTATTTATTTATATAAACATATGCCATAAAGCACATATTTAACTTTCTACATTTGTTAGCTAACAGACAAAAATTTATAGGCTACAACTCAAACTCATAGAAAGAGAGAGATAATTGCCATGCACCTAAAGTTCATTATCTCATGCCATCCTCACAGGGCCTTTATGAAGTAGAGAGTAAATACCATAATTTCCAAGATCCAAGGTCAATTTAAATAAGGCTGGCTGTTACTGAACGATTCTCTGTGGCTTAGCCCAGTAAAGGTTAATTCCTATCTATAATACTGGTACAGAGATTCCTATTTGGGTGGCTTTAATCCAAGTGACTACTGAGGGATCTAAGTCCTTCTATTATGTGACTTCCCTATCTAGGAGACATTCATTTCTTGATGCACAGACTGGGAAGAGTATATTTGGAAAATTACTTGGGGTATTTTAGGAGCCTGGCCTTATATTATTTCTGCCCATATTCCATTGTGTCTTGTCAGTTACATGGTCAACCTGTGATGGATGCTGGGAAATAGAGAGGTGCACACTGATACCTATGAGCTCTAATAGTTCCTGGACCTGTTACACAGCCAGTAAGTAGAGCTCCAAAGACTCCAAAACCTACATTAGAAAACGTGTGTGGCAAAATCACTTTGAAATCCTATAGATGCTTTAGGACAACGTGAGGATATTTCCAAACTTCTTTGTAGGATTAAAAAAAAATTTATAGATTTTAAGACATTTCATAACTTTTCTAGGGCATAATCAAGAGGGAAATGTGACCTTGGCTGATGTAAAATCTTCAAGGCCCCACTTTTGAAAACAACTTTTAATAATTAAGTCAATAATTATGCTTTCATAAAATTCAGGTTAAATGACAAAGGGAAATGAGTACAAAAATATATTTATTGGCACTCAAAGAAATTTTTATATCACCACTAAGTTTCTTGGTAAGATGTTTAGGGAAGTTGTGTGCACAAAGCTTCTTATTTATTATACTAAAGTAGGTAGGCCTCCCTAAATTGCCACTAACAACTAAGCACACCACTGGCTCAAACTCAGATACCTGACATTAGAGTTCATACTCTCAGTATTGCCTGCCCCCCCCCCCCCCCCCGCCACCTCCCGTGAATACTATAAGCATTTAATTATTGCAGTTAGCAGTAATTTAGAGAGATGTACCATATTTCACATAAATGGTAACTAAAAAATGCTAAGATTTATAGCGAGTAAAGTATATTATATCTGCCTCCCAGGTATTTGTGGCCTAGTGGAAGTCACTGGGGTTTTAATCTTGACCTGATTGTTTTGCTATGTGATCTTAGGCAAGTTATTCCAACTCTGTGAGCCCCAGTTTCTTCATTTCTTTTTTTAATGTTTATTTTTGAGAAAGAGAGTGTGAGTGGGGGAGGGGTAGAGAGAGAGGAAGACACAGAATCTGAAGCAGGCTCCAGGCTCTGAGTTGTCAGCACAGAGCCCAACACAGGGCTGGAATTCATGAACAGCGAGATCATGATCTGAGCCGAAGTCAGATGCTTAACCAACTGAGCCTCCCAGGTGCCCCTCTTTATTTCTAAAATGAGAATAAAAATATATCTTGCTTTATTGGGGAGGTTTATATAAGAAATACATCTAAAGCACTTAGTACAGTAATTGACATATTGTTCCTCCAAATGTTAACTGTAATAGTAATTACAAAAAACATGGGTGTTATTACTATCAGTGTCAATTATTTTTCCTGTAAAGTAGAGACAATAATGCCTGCACTACACTGAGAAATAAATGGGCTGTACGTAAATGTCTGGTATGCAATAGGAGCTGAACTGAAATTATTTCTCTTCTCCTTTCTGGACAAATCAGAACTTGAATTATATCTTTAGTCAGTTGTAGGACCTTTGACTCTGTTCTGGGGAAGTCCTTTAGACTCTGTTAAGAGTCTTTTAAATTCTGAATTTTAGAGAATAAATCTGTAAATTTTCAGTGTTGAATAAGAGATACTTGGTGTTCAACATTGTTTTGGCCAAGGTCTTTTCCACAGTTGCTTCCATTTTTGGGTCATTGAGTGTTGGCTCTACCGGTTAGAAACCATACCAAATGTTAACACTCTCAAGTACCCAGTGGGCAGTGTAGTCTTTACGTGTTTACATAGACATAGGTTTGTCTGAGCCTAAAACCCATGCCCTATCTATCAAATTCTATAAATTTACTTCTTATTCTTTATCACAGGTACATAGAAAATCTGTTATATATTATGGGAGCTGTACAAACAAATAGGTTCTGATTAGCTGCGATTCCTGGATTTTCTCTATGTTGTGTTCAGATTTAGCCTTCATATCATGCTGCCCTATATTCACAATTAATATATAATTAATAAACACTCAACCGTTTGGCAATAGCATCAGACACCCAAGTCAAGAGGCTGACTATCACTGTGGAAAACAGTATGGAGTTTCCTCAAAAAGTTAAAATGGGAACTACTCTCCTATCCAGCAATGGCACTACTCGGTATTTACCCCAAAAGTACAAAAACAGTAATTCAAAGGGATACATGCACCCCTATATTTATAGCAGCATTATTTACAATAGCCAAGATGTGGTACAGCCCAAGTGTCCACTGATTGACGAATAAAGAAGTGGTATACATATGTACAATGGACTATTATTTAGCCCTGAAAATATAATATTGCCATTGGTAACAACATGGATGGAGCTAGAGAATGTAATGCTGAGTGACGTAAGCCAATCAGAGAAAGACAAATACCATATGATTTCACTCATATATGCAGTTTAAGAAACAAAACAAACGAGCAAAGGATAAAAAGAGACAGATGAAGAAACAGACTCTTAACTAGAGAGAACAGATGGTTACCTGAGGGGAGGTTGGAGGCGAGATGAGTGAAACAGGTGATGGGGATTAAGGAGCGCACTTGTGACGACCACTGAGTCATGTATAGAATTGAGTCACTCTATTGTACACCTGAAACTTATATAGCCTTGCATGTTAACTGCACAGGAATTAAAAACCTTAATAATAATAATAAAAGGCTGGCTATGAACTGTTCCAGGTCACAGTACTGCAGGTTTTGACATTTCCTACATTAAGTCTCAGTCTAAAATGGAAGATTTTTAAGTGATGATTTGGAGAAAAGAAATAATAGTTACGGAAAAGTATTTCAGATCTTTTGATTTCAAATCGAATGCATCCTTTTTGCTTCTTGAATACAAGTCATCTTTCCTTCAGGATCTGGTGTTTTCTACTGACCTAGTGGTTTGGCAGTACTAGATTAAACTGAACTTCTCAACTGAGCTGAAGAAAGAAGTCGTAGTTCTGAGTAAATTTAGCTGCATCCCTGCCTTAGCCTTGGAGTAGAGACTTCTCTTGAAAGCAATTCCTGCTGCCTTGACAATTTCCCTTTCTCTTTTGGGTTATGGAAATAGCTACTACCGTAGAGTTGTTATTCTTCTTGTTCTATATCACAGTCTTTCTCCCTGTCCGTGTTTCTTTCTTAATTAGGATCATCTGCCATTTCTCACTACTTAAAGTTAGGTGAAAGCCATGATTCTCCAGGCTTCTAAGCAGCAACATGATTAGTAAGACCAGCTTTTGGCAGGAAAATGAAATTATTTTTAATGTTAAACAAAGTAACTGCAGGATTCTACCTGCAGCCCGAGTCTGACTGGGAAATGATAAAAGAGGAAGTCAGGATATTACTCTCTGATCAAATGGATTGCCTTTAGACATGGCTTTAAAAAAAAAGAATCCCAACCCAAAAGCCACACAGCTGTAAGCATAAGATGTAGTGAAAAAATGAGCCCCTTATAGGAATTGGAAATTAGCAGAGCCTCATTAGGGACCCAGGCACGGGAAGCCACAGCAGGACAGCTGTTTTCCTGTGGATGGACCTGAATCATAGGATGGATGCATGGTGGGGAAATACACAATTTTTTGTGTACTGCATTTGCCTAAGGAAGGAAATGTCCCAAGAAACCCCAAAACACCATTTCAGGGAGTTTTAATATATACTAAACCAAACATGGTAACTTGTTGGGCAAGAAGTCTGACCCCTTCATATATTTCTATATTTACTGAGAAATCCAGCTTGAACTTTTCTCGGAAGTGTCTGGAGGAGATGGGTGTTGACATAGTGAATTGGAGAGGTTGCAGAACACTGAACAAATGGGGGCGATCTGTAGAAAATTGCATCATGACTCATATCTCTCAGCTGATGCTAATACTTGCTCTCTTTAAATTGCTACAGTTCAGGAATCAGCATGGCTGTGCCCTTGCAAAATGAAGGAAGACACACAGACCTATTAATCTAAAAGGGCTTTCATTTACTCAACATAACGAGCAGCCTTGCCGGGCTCAAATTATAGTCTCTTAACCACATAAAGACCTGTGCTTTCCTAGTAAAGGCAGTATTAAGGAATGTAGATGAAGGAATACCGATGCAGGTTCTTGATATATGTGCTTTTGTGTGTGTGTGTGTGTGTTTATGCCTATGTGCACATTTCAAAACAGTTTAAGGCAACAGAGCAGTAGTATCTGTCCCATGCAGAAAGCCCACATGAACATTGGTTTGTACCCCTGGAAGGACATCCCTTCAGTGGTTCCACAATATATCTTTAGAGAGAGGATTTTGATTCAAGAAATGTCCTTACCTTTGGTTCTGTCTTTTCCAACTTGGTTTAAAGGTACTGCAACAACATTTTTGGCTGTGCACACACATACACACACACATACACATACCCATACACACATGTCAATGAAGAAGTCTGTAGGTAATTTGGACCTGCAGTGTACTTCTTTCTCTCCCCGTGGAGGTTGCCAGGTGATAATACAGCAGGAAAACATTAGAATGTGTAAACCATAGAGAAAAGCCACAGGGTAATCATTAACCTCAGGTGAGCAGCCGGCCTGCCCCTCAAATTCTCTCCATGCAGTGCTGACAGAACAGGTGGTGTAAGGCAGTTACCACAGTGTGGAAAGTGGGGAGCATGTCTTAAAAGAAACAGTGGTCTGTAATTATTTGGAGGCTGACAGTTGCTGAACACCTTCTTTAATGACACCTGACGCATGCCTTAATGTCTTACTCAGGCAGAAAGTAAACTACTTTACAACCACCATAAGCATCATAACTCGCGGCCAGCTTCCTGTTAAGTCATTCCTGGAGCGAGGTATGGGTGGAATTTTCTAGTGCTCTGTATTTAGGGTTAACCATTTGAAATAATTCCGCATTTATAGGTGCAATCACTTCTTTTTGGATTATGATACTTAGGGAAGGAAAATGACGGGGAGCCTCAGATCCTCAAGAAGAATTCTAAGTTCCTCAGAAAAGTGCCCTATAAATTCAAGGTATAATTACCTGGATCATTGTTGCCATTATTTCCATCTAAACAAGTTTCTAGATGTATAGATGGAAATAAAAAGTCTTGTGGAATGTAATCCTTCAGGGCCATGGGAATTGGGCACCCCAGAAAGGAAAAGCGTCCTGCTGGTGAAGAGTCCAGGGCTTGCCAACTCATGACCTTTTGAAATGCACAGCCCAGCACAGTGGTGGCATCATCCATTTCATTTTCCACAGCTTAAGTCAGGCCCTCCTTTGTCATGTATTCGTGTCATCTTATTGAATTCTGTGTTGTGACTACAGTAGACAATAACACCAGAAATGATCCATTAGACTTCAGTTGACAGAACAGAGAAACAAATCATGAAGAAAATTCACATTATTTCAATCAGATTGCATATCCAAATAGAGGGAGAACATCTCATTCAAAAGACTAGCTGTATAAACCTCTAGGGATGAGGAAGGGTAAGCCAGGTGAGCATGTTCTAGTAATCAAAGGTGGGGACTAAATTGTATTCTCGGGGAGACAGGAGCTGTTATAAGGGAATTTTATTTGCAGATCATCACTGGGATGTGTTTGGGTGTACAAATTTTACAGGAGATGCTGAGGCGCAGTGGGTTTGTTGCACATATAAAGGAGGGGAAAATGGGAAATGATTGAGGAAAATCTGGGAGAGAGGAGAAGAGAACCCAGAGTCTAGGTATTACAGAAAGGAAGGGAGAGGTCAAAAGAAGAAAAAAATCTTCCATGGAGGTTTAGCTAAAGAGAACAGTAGAGGCAGGAGTATCTGAAGGGTTTTAATTTGTTTGATTCTACATTGTTCACTTACTGGTGTGTGTGTGTGTGTGTGTGTGTGTGTGTGTGTGTATTCCTTAGGACCACTCAGAGAAGTAATGAGTTCTGCATTGAGGTTTTCTCAGAAGAAGCAAAAAAGCACATGTGATGATGAACACCAGAGCAAGAGGATTAGGAAAGAGCTAACCTAGAGTTTAAACATTTATTTTAGTTACTGAACAGAAATTGAACCAAAGCAACTTTGTGGGGGGCAAGGAGGGCTCTGATTGTGTTTGCTAATATCTGGCCTGAGAAAGAAAATACCAAAGTGCAATTAAAACAAAAGAGCCTGAGGGGAAGGAAGGAGAGAACGAAATTATTTTAATTGTTATTATTGTAATTATTCATAATTATTTTAAAACAGAGCGATGTTGAATATGTCCACATTACTTAACTACTCCAATGTTGTTACTGTTTTATTTTTAAAGTTCTTTTGATTATCTGAATCCTTGATGTATCACAACCCAGAATTCTCTTTTTATCCCTCTAGGGATTTTATGTTAAGGTTGAAATAACAAGCTTGGTGCTATCATGATATGCCAATTCAAACAAAATGAGAAGAGATCAAATAAATGATAGCCAAGTAGGATACGTGGAGATGTTTATTGAGTTGAATGGTATTTTGGTTTTCTGTTGATGTTCTTTCCTCTGTCCTTGAAAACTGGGGGAACCCCTCGGCTCATCCGAGATGGAGGCAGCCTGTGGATCGTTAAGTTTTCATTAACTTCCCAGTCTATGCTAGAGTCGTACCTGTGCTCTGACAGTCTAGATAGAGATCTAGCCTCTGCTTGGACTCCTTAGATGTTCACAAAGTTAACAGTCACATTTTCTGAACTGCTTTAATTATTAAAACATTTTAGGTAAGCAACAGGATGTTCAGTGGTATTTTCCAAGTTGGAGAACAAAATATTCTAATTTTTTTAAGTTTATTTATTTTTGAGAGAGAGAGAGAGAGAGAGAGAGAGAGAGAGAGAGAGAGACAGAGAATGCGTGTAGGGGATGGACAGAGAGAGCGGAAGACAAAGAATCCGAAGCAGGCTCCAGGCTCTGAGCTGTCAGCACAGAGCCTGATGCGGGGCTTGAACTCACAAGCAGTGAGATCATGACCTGATATGAAGTCAGATGCTCAAACCGACTGAGCCACCCAGGCGCCCCCAAAATATTCTGCATCAAGGAACTAGGCTTGAGAAGGGGGAGATCATAACCAGGGTCTGCCCAAATCAGCCATCACCCATCCACAGGCAATATAAAAGATGGAGGTTGAAAGGATTTAGGAAACACATTTCTTTGGAGAGCATTTTCTACATGTTACTGGGATGGGGAAGAATAATTAAGAACTTTCCTCCCTGAAGGCTTCAGGGAAGGATCAGATTAAGATTCTGGCATGTATTGGTCAAGCTCTTGATGTTGAAGACTTGAGTTATTCTTTTTTTTAATGTTTTATTTTTTAATTTTGAGAGAGAGACAGAGACAGGGAGACAGAGAGTGAGCAGGGGAGGGGCAGAGAGAGAGGGAGACACAGAATCTGAAGCAGGCTTCAATCTCTGAGCTATCAGCACAGTCCCACACGGGGCTCAAACTCACAAACTGTGAGATCATGACCTGAACCGAAGTCGGACACTTAACCGACTGAGCCACCCAGGCGTCCCAAGATTTGAGCTATTCTTTTTTTTCTAATTTTTTAAAATATTTATTTATTTTTGAGACAGAGAAAGACAGAGCATAAGCGGTGGAGGGGCAGAGAGAGAGGGAGACACAGCATGTGAAGCAGGCTCTGAGCTGTCAGCACAGAGCTGGACGTGGGGCTCAAACTCACGGACTGTGAGATCATGACCTGAGCTGAAGTTGGACGCCCAACTGACCAAGCCACCCAGGTGCCCCAGATTTGAGCTATTCTTAAATAGTCTAATGATGAATAGCTGTGACTGGAGCTGCCCCTACTTGATAGCAAAAGAAGATCTCTGGGAAGGAGCTGCACATGCTCCAGATTTGAATTCTGCTCAGGAGAACCGACTGTAGGTCAGGTTGAAAGGGATTCTCCCCAAAAAGACTGACTTAGGGGACGGAGGGAACTTCTCAACAGAGGGGACCACCAGAAGCACAGATGAGTTGTAAGCAGCCAGCTGGAGAGGCAGCTTTGCTCAGGAGTGACTTGTAGGTGAGGATCCTCATCAGAAGAGCTCCAATTGAGTCCGCAAAACCACCAGTGAGACCATCGATTACCCAAAGTTCCCTGACGGTAATTCCACCAACCTGGTAGAGTTGAACCATTTCCTCTTAATCCTCTCTGGCTACCAGGGCCTGACCCTGGGGCCATCAAAGGAGCAGCAATGAGTGAGGAGAACAGTGGGAGCTAGGAAGGGAGAGGAGGTCAGCCACTCATGCATTTCAGATTTCTAGCCCTGAAACGGGAGAAGGGAGGAAAAGGAGAAACTTCCAAAAGGATAAGGTATAGAATTGTTAAGTTGTTGGATAGAGCTCTTAAAATTACTAAAATTAGATTTTTTGTGTGACTAAATGGGGCTGAGAGTGTACCCCAAATTCCATCGAGTTTTTGTTCTGACTCCCATCTTTAAAGAGTTTCTGCCTTTTGTGTAGTACTATTTAGAAACATAAGTATCCCTAAGGTATAACTTATCAGATATAGAAACCTTCTTGAAAATAAATGTGGGTCATTTTCACATTGACCATCATGTTAGTACCATACTTCTGGAGAATAGAAAGCATTTTGCTGGCAGAGGAGGGCAGATAGCCACAAGAAAATGATGCTTAGGAAAAGTAAATGTGGACGGACAACGGAAAAGACAATTGTATTTAGCTCCCCAATTTCCAAAGGTTGTCCATTTAGTCGCACAGAAGTGAATCCTGAATTGCTTTGAGTATTTGTTCCTTCACCATTGCATATGTTTTGCAATTTCATTCAAAGTCATAGAAAGTTTAGAATAATGGAGCTGGAGTTGAGATCAAAGTTTGACAACTTTCATTCATAAAATAGAAACTAAGTACAGCCTGTTGGTAACAGATTTTATGAGAGACTGGAGAGTCTCAAAGAGCCAGAGGTTGGAGCAGGTGACGTAAAGAAGTGAGAGGGTGTCACAGCTAGGTTTTCTTAAGAATATGTTGAAATTCTAACCATGTATGTGTCACAGGAAGTCACTGATGCTGGTCTGACTTGCAAAAAGTCCTAAGCAGGGAGGACTGAACAAAGCATATACTAAAGTATCAGTGTAAGGCAAGTGTGTATAAATGTAGGTAATCTGTAGTTAAGAAGGATTGCTGTGCATATATGCAAAAATTTTTTCAGTAGTACAAAGTAGCTTTTATAATTAGTGGTGTAGTTTGGACATATGCGATTACATTACAAACTCAAATATATATATTATATATATATAAATATATATATATAAATATATATAAATATATAAAAATATGTATATAAATATATAAATATATATAAATATATATAAATATATATAATATATATAATATATATAAAACATATATAAATATATGTAATATATATATATAAAATATATATATATATATAAAATAAGTGTGTGATATGCATGTACATTCTATAACTGGAGTGATTGCAAACACAGTCATTTAATCTTAGCTTTTATGTGTGCCACTAACAATTTCCTTATAAGGAATAGATCCTACAAAACTTAGTTGTCTTCATGAGTAATGTGAAATAAAACCACTTTTGCTTTTTACTTTTTACTTTTTAATATGTATTCAATAATTCTTTAAACATTGATTCCATTTCTTAATCATTCTTATCCTTTAAGTTGCTTCCTTCGGTTTTTGCTGAAGAGCATAAAATGCTCATTCTTGGACATTTTTATTCCCATCAGAATTTTACCTACAAGCCAATTAGGTGAAAGATGTCCAATTAACAAATTTTACTATTTGTTTAACAAAAATCATTTGAAGGGATGACTGTGTAGGCTATCGACTAACCTTGGCCTGCTGTACGATTTATTGATTTCAGTTATGGTGGGGGTTTATTACTCGTAGTTTCACTACATTTTTATAAACCAGGAATACCACACGACTTTTAATGAAGATCATTTGGGCTTCACCCATTGAGGAAGCAACAGAGAAAGCAGAAACTCTTACTTTGGGCAAAGCTTGCTTTTTAGTTTAATGTTTGAGAATGAAATTTCGGATCCCAGATGTGGTTAGTTTGCATCTGCCTTAACAGAAAAATTGTTAAACTATTCTTATAATTGTGTATGAAATAGTGAGCTATTTCTGTTTCCCTTTGGACTGAGGTCCTAATATAATAGGTGCTAACCGTATCCATGTTCCAAAAGGAAATGCTGCACCATCTATGTGGGACTTTAAAGGAAGTGGATGTTGGGTGGGAAGGAGGTGTTTTCCTCCCACCTTGGATGTAATGAGAAGAGCTCTAATGCAACCACTTGGAGGTTTAAAGGGCACTGAGGATTGCCGCTTGTCTCATGCCTGAGAAATCCCATCGGCTTGAGGTTCTGATGGTAGTAGAGAATAGGGCTACCTTTGGAATGGTTTGTATGTATTATGGGTTGAATTGCTTCCCCTCCAAAAGCTATGTTGAAGTTCTAACCCCAATACCTGGGAGCGGAACCCAATTTAGAAACAGGGTCTTTATAGAGGTGATCAAGTCAAGATGAGGTAATACTGAATTAGGGTGGGCTCAAATTTAATAAAACTAGTGTTTTTATAAACAAAGGAGAAGAGACAGAGACACCAAATGGCCATGTGATGACACAGGTAAAGATTTGAGTAGTGTATCTATAAGCCAAGGAATGCCAAGGATTACTGGCAAGTACCAGAAGATAGAAGAGGATAAGAATGATTCTTCACTAGAGGTTTCTGAGCGAACATGGTCCAGCCAACACCTTTACTTTGTAGTTCTAGTCTCCAGAATTGTGAAACAATACATTTCTATTCTTTTCATCCGCCCAGTTTGTGGTCGTTTATGGCAGCCCTAGAAAACTAACACAGCATGTCACTGCACTCAAAACGAGTGCAAAGTTTAGGAGGTTTCCCACAGACAGAAAGTGAGTCACATGAGAGAAAGATGGTAAAGCATCACTTTAAATTTTATTCAGGTGGAGTGCTTGAAAGGGCAAGGAAAACTCAGAAGAAAGATGTTAGAAGTATACAGTCATGCGTCCAAAACCTTAAAGAGTTCTGAGCAAGCATCGAAGGAGTATTTGCATTGAGAGCTGCTGGTGAAAGATATTCTGTAAGGAGGGTCTCCCAGGAACCCATGAATGCTCCCATAAGGGAAAGGGTCTGCTTTCAACTCCAACACAGCTATACTGGGGCCCGTTATATAAGAACTCTCCTGCCCCTTTTTCTGTTCTACCTGTTCTCTTTAGATCCTAAATAGGTAACATAGGTTCCCACGATAGCAAGCTGAGGGAAGAGATACTGAGGCACAAAGAAATAAAAAGGTCAGAAGACAATCACTCATCACAAAGGCCTGGGAGAGAAGTAGGGGCAGATATTAGTGATAAGTGACTGGGAGAAACAGGCTATCCACACCCTGACCTAGAAGTATTACTTTCTGATTGATTTCAGACACTTTTCTCTCTTCACTAGGAAACACAAGGTTTTTGAAAGTACTAGATTTTTTTATTTTACTAGATAATCAAATAATCACATATGACCCAAAGAAGGAAAAGAATACTTCTAGAAGAGCTAAGATGTCATTAAACTTGAAGAATTTGTACTCTCTGGTTGAAGGTGCTCTTTTGGACCACTTATCAAGATTTGAGTTGTATGTTTTCTGACTGTTCATTTTGTGTGTCCTCTTGAGTGCACAGGCTGCCAACTACCACAGACTTACTAAATGTAATCAGAATTTTTTGCATCACATTTTTATCAGTTTCTTTAACATGCAATAGACCACACATATATAAAATCTAGTTTAAGTCTCAACATATGTATTCACCTTTGAAAATGTAACTACAATAAAGATAGTGAACATATCCATCAATTTCCAAAAATATCCCAATGTCCCTTTGTAATCCTTCCCTACAACTTTTCTTTGTGGGAAGATTTTTATTTCAATTTTAATTTCTTTATAGAAGGCTATTCAAGCTATTCACTCTTGAGCATGTGTTGACAGTTTGTGTCTTTCAAGGAATTTGTCCATTTTATCTAAGTTGTCAGATGTGTTAGCATAAAGCTGTTCATAACATTTTCTTATGATTGTTTTAATATCTGTAAAATCTGTAATGATACCATCTGTCTCAATTCTGTCTCCTTTGATAATTTATGTCTCCCCCTCCTGATCAGTATGGTTAGCGATTTGTAGATTTTTCTTAATCTTCTAAAATGACCAGATTTTCATTTCAGCAATTGATTTTTCACTTTTGTTTTTCCGGTTTCCTTTTCATTGATTTCCAATCTGATATTTCGTTATTTTCTCATTTTTGAGTACTTTAGATTTAATTTGCTCTTTTTTTTTTTCTTCATGTGGAAACCAAGACCTTTCTTTTTTCCAAGATAGGCATCTTAGTGCTGTATGTTTAGTGCTCATGTATTGAGGCAGCTGCATGACATAAATTTTGATATATCTGTGTTTTCATTTAGTTCAAAATATTTTCTTTTTTTTTTTTAATTATTTTTTTTTCAATGTTTATTTATTTTTGGGACAGAGAGAGAAAGAGCATGAACGGGGGAGGGGCAGAGAGAGAGGGAGACACAGAATCGGAAACAGGCTCCAGGCTCTGAGCCATCAGCCCAGAGCCTGACGCGGGGCTCGAACTCACGGACCGCGAGATCGTGACCTGGCTGAAGTCGGACGCTTAACCGACTGCGCCACCCAGGCGCCCCTCAAAATATTTTCTATTTTCACTTTTGATTTCTGCTTTGACCCATGGGTTATTTAGTAAAGGGTTAGTTTTCCATATATTTAGAGACTGTCCAGAGATCTGTTGCTGATTTCTAATTCAATTCTGTTGTGTTTTGTGTGACTTAAACTTTTTTTTAGTTCCTGGCTTTCCCTTCCCTTCATTGTGACCTGGAAACTCTGTGAGAGTAGGATGGACATTGTAAACATTACCTTATTTATTTCCCATTTTTCAGGGAGCACAGTCATTTGTTGTGAAGGTAGGTAAAACTTTTCCTTTACCCTCTTAGGGTCTCCAGCTGGGCCTGAGAATTAAGTTGAATAAGACATATCAACGGGAGGAAACTATACCAGTTTTATCTTTACATGTACTTGTGAATCTCCAATAGGAAAACGAAGACCCAAAAAAGAGGTTAGGCTTAAGTGCTCATATACTAGGTTGAACAAAGAGTAGTAATGGGGAAAAAGTAACTAATGTACATGGGGAGACTAATGGAAGAGTAGGGTCGTTGTAACGAGGTTTCTCTGTACAGATTTCTCTTGGCCTTGGCGCCCTTGGCACCCTCTCTCATGGTCAGAATATTCTTTTCTGCCTAGGATAGGGAGGCATCTTTCCCTTGGGATTTTTAGCTTTCAGGGAGAAAATGCAAAGTCAGCATGCCCTTCTTGCTATCTGCTGTTTTTTCGTATGCCTTTAGTTCAAAATAGTCACTATTTCCAAACTAGCATATTGGGGGTAGCATACTCTAAACCCCTCTAGTTCAGACCCCCTGATGTTTAATGTCTTAACTGTTTTTTTATATATTCTGTCCAGATTTTCAGTTGTTTCAGACAGGAGGATAAATATGGTCCCTGTTAATCTATCTTGTTTAGATGTACAAGTTTACAAGTTAAACATTCTTTTTATGTGCTTTCATTGAAGCTGGTATAGCTGAGTTCCTGATTTAACTCTGTCTCTATAAACAAAACCGTGACAAAGTTACAGGAAGAATCTATAGGAAGTAGGCAAAACATGTGTTCAGGTGTTGTCTGTCTGGGAGAAGCTGGAGTTTAGAAAACAGAGGACAGTGGGATTTTCCACATGTGTAGAATCAAACCACAAAATGTTCAAAAAAAAAAAAAAAAAGACTAAGCAGACTTCTAAGAACACAATGAACATTGCGTTGTAGTTGACCATAGAGGCAGAGTGTATAATAGTCAAGCTGAAGTTGAGATGTAGGAACCGTAGGGTTCTAGTGTTTGTGTCGCAATCACAGATGGTGTGACACTGTAAGATATTGTCAAGTGACTTATCTAAGTGTTGTTAGTAAAAATAATATGTTAGCCTGGAAATAGATATGTGGACAGCATTCACAAAGGTTCTGATCTAATAATTTTGAGAAAGAACCTTTTTAGAGTGATGTAAAACTAGTTTTGGGAACAACTACTCTAGATGATCTCTTCAATTACTTTTTGGCTTTAGTGTTATCTATATTAAACATTAATAATGACGATAATAGCTGCTGTTTGCTGGACCCTTGATATACATTGTCTTGGGTACCTTACATACATACCTTCTAATCAAATGGTCTCTCATTTGGATGGAGAGATCTTACTATGGATCTTATTACCTAATTTTCTGAAAGGTGAAATTTCTTTCTTTGCAAAGCCTAGTACTTTGCCTAAGGCCACATATGGAATCCACCTAGAAAATGATCAACTTAGATTTTATTTGCTATATCTAGCATCAAAGCTGTGCTTTCTCTTTTTTTGTCATGGTGCCTACAAAAATACTTTGATCCATATATTCTTGTTTCACTATTATTGGTTGGTTTCAGTCAAATGTATCAATGGTGAAGTATTCTGTAGAGAAAGAGTTTTATAAACCGTATAGAAGGGAAGCATGAATAGAAGTGGTCTATAGATTATGGTCAAGTAATTTTAAGATATGGTACTTTATTGAGCCCTTATTTCTACTAAGCTAAGGGCTGCATTACATTATATATTTCAGTGATTTTTTACATATTCTATGGTTTCTAAGTGAAAATTTGTCCATTATTTAGTGATATTATAAATTGAATGCATGTATTGACCTATACCCTTCACAACATCTTGAAAAAAAGAATGATACCTCATCCTTAGGTAACTTATATGCACTCTTTCCTTCAAACCTCTTTTCCCTTCATATCTCTTCTACTTAGGATCCCCTTATTTTTGGAAATGGGTAGTCATGTTATGCAGATTTGAAGAGACTGAATGAGTGTTATACAGATCAGATATAAACAAATAGCCTTTAACCCTATTATTCAGGTAAAGTAGAACATATTTGTATTTCAGAAGTGCTACCAAGGTTCTAAAGGAGACTACCATTAATAAAAATTTGAAAAAAACAACAACAACACTTTTTTTTTTTAACCCTGGCTAGATTTTTCATGCATGAATGCTTTGAGTATTTTAGGGGAATGCTTTGAATTGAGGTCATTGATTTAAATTCTATCCATTCCCTCCCTTTCCTACCCCTTTGCCTTTGTTTCCCCTCTCCCTCTATTTAATTGGAGCTTATCTCAAATTTGAGCTCATCTGAATGGAGTTACAAAGTGAAATTAAACAATTCCCTGGAAAGGAGTGGGGGTAGCAATACTTTAGAAAGCTTGTTAATTTCTCTTTTTCACTCTGCCTCCCTGTTCTGCTCTCAGGCCTCACTTGGAACCCCCGGAGAAGAGAAATTAACAAGCCCCCTGAAGCTGAACCACTACAGCCTTTCAAGGGAATTGGTTAATTTCACTTTGCTGCTCCATTTCGAGCAGCTGGGGGTACTGGTCTTGAGGGAAATAATAGGGACTGGTGTTTGAAATCCCTTTACATTTTTAAGTAAAATTGTACTAAGTTTGCTTATCAAAGTGAAAAATGGTGTTCACCGTATGTCTGCGATACTGGTTTACACACTGGCATGAACTAATAATATTTTTTTCCTTCATTTTTCGTTTCTTAAGCTAGTTTGAGCTGATCGTCCAGATTCTTTTTGATGCCTAATAGTTACTGTATGGATTGTTTTGTCAATGTGGATGGTTACATTTATGTAAGCAACCAATACTTTAGATGTTTCTTTTTTCTAGTGTAGTTCTGACAAGAGTACCCTTTACCCCCTTCCTGTTTAAAGAATCTAAAGTGCCTTTCTTTGGTCCTCT
The DNA here is from genome assembly GCF_007474595.2 of Lynx canadensis. Taxonomy (NCBI): domain Eukaryota; kingdom Metazoa; phylum Chordata; class Mammalia; order Carnivora; family Felidae; genus Lynx; species Lynx canadensis. The sequence goes on from NC_044306.2 coordinate 87,858,196, forward strand.
TGTAGGAGACCCAGGCGTGGTCTCTTAATGCAAAAGCATTCTCCATCAGGCCTGTTTATGGGCTTCACCCACAGGACATCACAAAAAGGGATCAGATGGCCCCTGGTAGCTCTTCAAATTCTCTCATTCCCGAATTCTCTTAACACTTTTGCAACACCAGCAAACTTTTCAATTCACAATCCATTCTTTTCCCAGGTTAATAAATTCATTGAACGTTAACCGTTTTAAAGCATACTCTTGGGGCATCCCACCATTAACCTCTTTACACCCTTAGTCTTAACCATTTAATTCTTCTCAGTTCTGCTCAAAGATGTTTTAATGATGGAGCTTCATCTTTGGTCATATGGTTACTAAATCATCTTAGTTCCCACCTGTGAAGAGGTTTCATAAAAATCCTGCTAAGACTCTCAAATGAATTGCTTTTTCTTTCTATGTATGACCCTTCAATTAGTTCCAGCATAATGAGAACAAACTTGAAATAGGCTTGCAAAAGATAACATTCAAAAACACCACAGCGTTTAAGTCCCTCTCCTGTTACTTACAGGCAGTGCTGACGTTCAGTAGATGCTTCTTTTCAATATTAATTTACACATATTTCTGTGGATCATCAATGCTGTTGAATGCTATTGCGTTGTGAATGTATTAAAAAGTATGCCTTTTGAAAATCATAGAAAACTCTGGTCTTGACATCAGAGCCTCTGACAAGTAAATCTGTTCTCATTATCTCACCATCTATCTTGGCTTGTAAAAATCCTGCAGGTTTATGAAGCTTCACTACTTCCCCTTGTTCTTCAACATAAAGCTGCCACTTACTCTAAAACAAGCTTGATAAGATTGTCTTATAGATCCAATTCATTTAAACAGAACACTGCTGTAGACACTAATGTCCTTTTTCTGCAACTCTTCTCTGTCTGAGCGAGGGTATTATGCTCGAGAGTTAGAAGGATGAGGTACAGATGTACTATATGCACAAAATCACCATTCATTCCTAAAGGGTTAGAGCCTTAAATATCAAGATATTCATTCTAATGTGAATGGAAGAAAAGTGCTGTTTTTGCACTTTCCCAAATGAGGCCATAGTCTTCAACCGTCTACTGTACTATCCTTACTAAGTGGACAATAAGAAGAATAATAAACCATGGTTCATTTTAGATGTTAACCCACATCCAAATACCTGAATGACCTTCTCTCAAAGCTGTTTTAAATAAATGGTGTATAAAATACACACCAAGAGAGTCGTAAACGGCCAAGGTGATATTTGAGGCCTTATGGGAGGTACTGATTTCAAAAATTCTATGCTCTGTCACCTCTAATGATCTTTGGCTCTTCATTTAGCTGAGAGTTGGCTTTTTAATGAACAAATGCCCTAACCAGTCTAGATGGCATTCTTATTATGGTCATATATTTTGGAGGGGGTTAGGGAAGAAAATGATATAAGAAGAAGGTGGGAGGGAAGTAAAAGAATCTCTGGGAAATGGAGGGCATCCTTGTCCCCATCAAAGTGATGATACGTGTGGGATGAAGGTGCCTGTGGGGGTGATGCCAGTTCGGTGAATGAGGCCTGACATTTTGTACCCCTGAACTTTGGGGAGACTGGATTTACCTGGGCATCTGCTTGACTGCAAGTCTGAGCTAATGGGCACATAGTCCAGCCCATAATCAGGGTGCTTGTGTCCTTTCCTGTCAGTTCCAGAAATCTGGATGTTGCCTGGGATTACAAAACAATACTGGGGCCATCTGAGGTACTCCAGGAAATGCTGGACCAAGTGAATGCCTTCTAAAACTTTTGGAATGTCTTGGATGCTTGCAGTTAGGGAAGGAAGGGGGAAAGAATCTGAATCATTTGTCAGATTTCTACTGGTTTTCTTGGCCCAGAACTGTCCCCATCGGAGGCATCTCCTGGAGTCGAGGACTCCTTTGTTTTCCAATCTCGATTCACAGCCTCAGAAACTCTTGGATTACATTGGGATCCTTGTAAGAGTTAACTAGAAATAGTGCAGCCGCATCAAGGGCTTCTAAGTGAATTAACAAGGAGGGTTGTCACTATTATTACCTCTACCTCAATTGACTTGAGTCATGGAGCAAAGGGATCTTTGATTCTCCTCGGTGATTGATTATGACTTCTTAATGGCCCTATTCATTAAGGAATTATCTCTTCTTTACATTTGAAACAATATGTTGGGAATTAAGAACTCTAGTTTATGTTAGCAGCTCTAAGCCCACTTGAAAAATTATATTTGATAAGTCTTTGGGCTTTGAAGGTAGTCACGTACCATTTTAAAACACATTGTGCCAGCGGCCCCCAGGTGGCTCTGTCGGTTAAGTGTCCGACTTCGACTCAGGTCATGATCTCGCAGTTTGTGGGTTCGATCCCCGCGTCGGGCTCTGGGCTGATGGCTCAGAGCCTGGAGCCTGCTTCAGATTCTGTGTCTCCCTCTCTCTCTGCCCCTCCCCCTGCTCATACTCTGTCTCTCAAAAATAAATAATAAAATGTTAAAAAATAAAAAAACACATTGTGCCAAATGACATGACTCTAATTACACTTGGAAGAATTAGTGACTTTTTATTATCAAACAGAGATATTTGACTTTATACTATATAATGATGCCAGACTAATCATGAAGCACGAATGGCATGTGATAATTGCTTTAGCAAAATTCCATGTGACTTATTTGTCACCTAGGTACAGAGTAGATTTGCATGTATGTTTACAGCATATTAATCACACTTGTTTCCAGCATCTTTTAGAATTCTTCTTTTTTTTTTAAAATTTGCATAATGTTTTTATTTACTTTACAGGACCCGATATTAAAGAAAGGTAGCTCATGGGAATTCTTTTCCATATATAGGACTTCAGATACAAATGGTATTTATCAAGCTAATGTTATATATCTATTTCAGAATCCCGTCATTTTGGTGATTTATAGAAAGAAATGAGTAGATAGCAAATGGTTTAGCCATACACTTAATTTTTTATCCTGCTTTGTGTTTGTAGCCAACGCTATCAGGCAGATGAAATCAGGGGTCTGGCAAAGGTATTGTACAGAGTATCTTTAATTCACAAGTGATGAGGAGGGAAGTTGAAGGAATTTTTTGTGTGCTGAATGGGATTTTTCTGCTGAACAGCACTACATTGTCTGTGAGCAACAGCTCTTGAATATTAAAACAGAACCATTCTGTCTTGTCCTGTTGCCATGGAAGATGAGAAGGTGAATTTGGAAAAGCAAACAGGGAAAGCCTTGAAGAAATGAGATAGATTGTGTATTTGAAGGCAATTTGCCCAGTGGTATCCTTTCTTGCCCAAACTGCGTGTGTGTGTGTGTGTGTGTGTGTGTGTGTGTGTGTGTGTGTGTGTGTGACGAGCTGGGCAAATAAGCCCTCCTTGCAGTGTTTTGAAGACAGATTAGAGCTGTCATTGTTGTCCTTGAGACAGTGCAGGCCGGGGAGCTATAGCAGGGCGAGACTAGTATGTAACTGTGCACACGTTGGGTCTGTCCTTTCATTGGGGATGGCCACGTACGTTTATTGCACCGTCTTTGGGCCAGAACAAGTGACCTTTTCCATTTATGTGGCCCTGCAGACCTCTGCAGTGCAGTGGTGCTAGAAATATCTGCCCAGGTGTCACATAGATTACCTGCGCTTACATTGCATTGGCCATAGGTAGTCACATGGTCAAGTGTGGTGTAAATGAGGTACCAGCGGAGTATGCTTTTCCCAAAGAGAAGCACTGCAAGTTACAAGGCAAAAACTGGGGCAAATGTAATCCTCTTTTAGAAAGGGGAGTGGAAATGAGTAATTAGGAAGAATGATGCCATTTTCCTCAATCCTTGTCTGTTTTGAAGGCTTATGGAGGTAATATGGTATGTTTTGGAGGCTGTGGGTCATTCTTCTTAGAACTGGAAGAAAATGGGCTTGCAGTGATGCCCAAACTCTAGTTCTAAGGATCACCTGGACAACTTGTTGAAAATGCAGGTTCTTAATGCCACCTCACCTCCATTTCATCCCCCTCTCACTTCTGACATGGTAGGTTAGCAGTGGGGTCCAGGAGTCTGCATTTTAAGAAGCACCTTAGTGATCTGACACTGGCCCAGATGACCGCTGTCTTCGGTCATGTGTTTACTATAAAGTTTGTGGCTGTGAGATAAGAAAAACAGTACTTGGAGAACAAAGGGTTTATATACATTTCTAGTCCTCAGTTTTCAATAGAAGACTTTAGCCTTGTCCAAAAATATGTATATTTTAACATCCCTGTTATTCTTCCCCATTCTCACTTATGGAGCCTAAGAGAATTATAGAAAAGTAGCAGACATCCAGTTATATCATGACAGAAGATTAATATTATCAAGAGGGAGTTTTATTTGTCTTCTTGTCTTCAGATTCCACTCTGAAGAAGTGGAAACACTAGAAAAAAGTTTTCCTCAGAGGATTATAGGATCACTGACCCATGGGTCCACTTTGATCATTTCAGGGTGGAAGGTTTCCAGAAAAGATAACCTCCCTGGCCTGATTAGATTGGAACTAAGATTCTGCAGAAAGAATAGATAGATATAAAAGGGGACAAGAAAGGATGCCTGGATGGCTTAGTCAGTTAGGCATCTGACTCGATTTCAGCTCAGGTCATGATCTCAGGGTCATGAGATCAAGCCCATATCAGGCTCTGCACTTGGTGTGGAGCCTGCTTGAGATTCTCTCTCTCCCTTTCTCTGCCCCTCTTCTGCTTGCACACTCTCTCTCTAAAACCAACCAACCAACCAACCAACAAATAAGGGAAAAGAATAAGGAGAAGAAGGAGAAAAAGATTGAGGAGAAGAAGAAGAAAGTGGGGAGGAGATAGACAAGGGGAGAAGGAATTCCAGGCCCATGGAGCCTCTATTTCTCTTAGTATAACCTCTGCTTAGGAAGATTATCCTAGCCTTTCTGGTAATGGACCACACTGGTTCTCTATTTGAGATACGATGGGTAGGGGGTAGGCTTGGAGATTCAGAGTGGAACATAATACTAAATTTATATCAGGAATTGGGATGGGTTTTGTCCACTATTTTGATTCCATTAATGTCAGGAAGCTGGATGTAATGGGAACTTGTCAGGCCAGTACTATTTCTCTTGAAGTATATCTGAGAGATAACTAAGGAATTGGTTGAGCATCAACCTGTGATCATGCTGGGACTGGGAAGGACTGAGCAGCAGCATTTCTGCTCTGGGAAAAAGGGCAGAAATATCAACTCTCTTGCATTGTAGTCTGGGACTGGAAGTTTTGTTGTCTCCTTTTTTCACTTTATAGCCTTTGCATTTTTCCTTGTTGCTATAATCTATTCGAGATTAACATTTATACTATATAGTGTTATAATTTAACATTGTATCAAGATTAAATTTGTGCATTTTTCTACCTAGCTAGTATATTACATTGTTTTAAACCATATCCGCCACTATTTAGGTTGTTGACAGTATTTGATATCAAAAACCTAAAATGAACATTCTCAGGAATGTTTTTCCCCCAGATTTATTTCTTTAGCATGAATGTTTGGTTCATTCCTACTTTTAATGGGAAAATACTTTTTAAAAAAAAAAAGATGATTTATTTTGAGGTTGGGGAGGGGCATAGAGAGAGAGAGAGGGGGGGGAGAGAGAGAGAGAGAGAGAGAGGAAGGGAGAGACGGAGAGAGAGAGGGGGAGAGAGAGAATGAATTCTAAGCAGGCTCTCCTCTTTCCATGCAGAGCCCAATGCAAGGCTCCAACTCATGAACTATGAGATCATGAGCTGAACTAAAATTAAGAGTGGGGCGCTTAACCAACTGAGGCACTCAGGCACCCTGGGAAAATACTTTTTAAATATGCACATATCCTTTTATTTTTAGCATTTTAATTTACATGGGGCTAGGTTTGTGGTCTTTGCTACTCATACTACCTTCCCTTGCATTTTATCTTTCATTGCGCTTCTCAAGACAGAAAGAGTAAAAAAGAGAGAGGTCTGAGTGAAGTGGGGTCTTGGACACACCCTGGAAAGCCAAAGTCATTTAAATTTCCTTCACTTAGAGCCATTACCTTACAATAATCCGTTTGGAAATGCAATAAGCAAAACCAAAATAAAAACAAATAATTAAAAGCGAAACCACAACAGATCCAAATTAATGACTTACTTAGTGTTTTTTTTCAAGTTAAAAAGGTAGTGACTAAACCTCCAAATGCTGTGGAGGGCATTAGAGCAGCGGTTCCCAGCCCAGGCATGTGTCACAATTGCACATTTGGACTGCTGTGGAAAAGGAGGAGCACTCAGAGTGGGTTAGGAATTGAGCTTAATCCCAAACCTCCTTTCTCCATATTGTAGCTCACCCACCAAAATCTGGGTATTCTCATTGCAACTGTGCTCATGTGAACATATGTTTTACTGGTTAAAGAAAAATGAAGAACTTTTCTCCCAAAGGATAAAATTGAAAATACTGGCATCCTTTGCTTTGCATATGCATATATGCATATACATATATGTGCATGTATACATATATATACACATGTATATATACATGTGTATATATATGTGTGTGTGTATATATATGTATGTCAGTAACCATGGTTTAGATAAGAATGCCAATCCGTCAGCAACACAGTTCAAATTTCATTTGCTCCAGTATATTAACTGCATGAAGTACAAACTGCTGATGGTGTTTTGGCTCCAAAATCTGCGTGTAAGTAAGCGACGCACATCACCACCAGCCACCAGTCGCCTCCGTGTGGTTACCATATAGCTGTCTCTCAGTGAACACTCAGACAACAAAGCATGTAGTAGCGTTGCTTCCTTGTCTCCTGGTGGCACACTCACGTGACATTTTACAAAGATGGCTTCTCGAAAGAGGGAATTGCGCACCGTATAAAAGTGCAGCCCAGAAGTGGAAAGTAATAGTGCAGGATATGACATGAGATGAGAAGATCGCGGCCCAGGCACTGCTGTTTGAGAGCCTCCAGATGGGAGATCGGGGGGCTTACTGCAAGAGAATTTATTCACGTAAATGAGAGTTCTGATGAAGGTGTTGGGCAAAACATTACACACGCACAAAAAAAAAGTCTTGGAGATATTTGTAGGCACTGAAAGAACCAGGAATGAAATTTTGGAAGCTGATCCAGCCTGACAAAGGAGTATGCCAACTGGCCAACATGCAAAAGAGATGCTTCCTTCCTGTTGTTAGTTATATGACAAGAAGGCAAGCATTATTCGCTACTATTATATTACCTATACTCTTCGCACATTTTTTAAAAAGAAGTAAAACACTTAAATTTTAAACACGGTTAATGTTTCATATTAACATGTACTGAATCAATATGTCTTACTATCTGTTGTTTTCCTATAAATTTGTAAATGACAGTAAGAAAGCATTTAATGTTTTGCCAAAAAATTGAAAGGCCAAGGCAATCATCATCTTTCCTACTGATTACTAAGATTGCTTTGTACAGTGTCCGTTTCCACAGTGATCCTGACGGTCCTACCCCACTGTGCTTATCCAAAGGACTGCGGTACCTTATTTTTCAGGTGTATAGTAATTTCAAACATCGTCTTATTTAATCTTCATGGTAACTTTATGAAGACTGCATTATCATTCACATTTAACAGAATGAAAAGGTTTAGAGACATCAAGATATTTGTTTAAATTTACACTCACTGATGTCTGAGCTGAGGACCCACAGTTGTGATCCTGTGTTCTCTCTCCATTACAACACTGCAGAAAATTATTCCCCTGAATTGCCCTTTCTGTTGGCTAACACACTGCCTTACAACGTTTCCCCGGTCCCAGTTGCATCCTTTCTCATCACTTCTCTGTTGCTCAGTCTCAATCAGGACCTTCTCTTTTGGGATTAGTTGCTCTTTTGTTTCAGTGCAATTCAGGGCTCATTGTTCTCGTTAGTGTTTTTAAAACATCTGACCCGTTCTTTTTCCAATGAAACTGATTGTGTGTCATCCTTCAAGGCCAGATTTTTCTTGCTTTCCTAAGTGGTGAGACAATTAGAAATCATAAAAGAAGACTGCCTACCCCTTTCAGTGACCTGCAGTACAATTCTGAGAGTGATTCTAACTTCTTTGCTTCATCAGTGATCAAGTCTCACCAGTTTTCTCTCCTATGAATTTGTCTTTGCTTTTCATCACTGTATCTAGATCTAGATTCAAGCACTCATCCTCCCTACTCTCATAATCATTTATTTTACAAACACATATAACATGATGGTCCAGACATGCTTCAGTGCTTTACAAATATTAACTCATTTAAAACCTCTTAACTCTATAAGGCAGGTACTATTGTTATTTTCATTTTATAATTGGGAAACTAAGATGCAGTGACTTAAAGTAACTTTCCCAAATTCACACAGCTAGCAAGTAAGTGGTAGAGAGAGGATTTGAAACCAGGTAGTCTAACCCCAGAATCCATGCTTTTAAGCACTATACTTACTATATTGTATTTCATCCATTATCCATTCATGCATTCATCAAGCATTCATTGAGTGCATATTGTATCAAACACTGTAGAAGAGGAAAAGGAAGTGTTTTTTTTTTTTTTTAAAGTAACCACAGAGGGGCACCTGGGTGGCTCAGTCCATTGAGTATTGGGCTCTTGATTTCATCTCAGGTCATTATCCCAAGGTCGAGGATTAAGCCCTGCATGGGGTTCCGTGCTGAACGTGGAGCCTGTTTAAGTTTCTCTCCCCTTGCCCCTCTCCCTCACTCGTGCTCTCTCTTTAAAAATAAAAGATAATAATTAAATAAAATAAAAAGTAACCACAGAAATGTGTTACAGATTACATGACAAATAAGGGTTACCTTAAGGACACCGAAGGAGCAACTGGTCACATTTAAACAAGGGAGGGATGGGGGACATTTAAAGGAGATGACTCCTGAAATTTGTGTGTGCAGTTATGTGTGAAACAGAACACAGACAGGCATGGCTCAGGGAAGAGTATTTTAAGACAGAAGGGGTATTGATAACAGAGGCATGAAAACATGAAACAAACTGATATGTTAGGACCACTTGTGTATGGTTGAAGCAAGAAGAGAGGGATGTGTCAAAGCAAGACAAAGTTGGAAACATAAGAAAGGGCCAATAGAAGGGACATGAACTTGGTCTGTCAACCCAACTTGAGTGTACATTAGATGAATGGGCTTCTACCTAGAATAACACAATCAGCTTGTCCAGAGCTGAAACCAGGGAATCATATTGAAAAAAATATTTTAAAAAATTACCAAGTTTATATTTAACTAGTTTGGGAACCACTGTATGTCAGGTCTCTGTGATCTGGCTTCTGTCTTCGGTGTTTTCTAGAGCATTGGATAGTTGAACCTCTCCTATTAACAAGACAAATCCATCCCAATTCATCTCTCCATTGGAAAAACCAGTCCTGATTGTGTAACTCCATCTTAAATTACTTCTTGAGAGACAGAGGTATCTCTTGGTTCAGTTCTTTACAATTTCACGGTGCAGACACTGATGAAGAAAAAGAGATTTGGCTCTTTGAAGTTCAACACGGAACAACCCACAATTCTTTCCATATCTCATTGTAAGAGTATACCATGATCTTTGAAAATTTGTTTCCATCAAAGATCTTAAATAATGTATGGACTTTGAGGCTGGCTGGCATTTTTGTTACTGAGGACATCTGCATTCATGGATGGGAGTTAGGGGCACCACTACTTAATGACCAGGTCAGGTCTTCTGACTCCTGGGCTCAGTGCAATCTTCTTCTGCCCCTGTTGCTTCTCACCCCAGGTAGATTCTGGAGTTGCTCCTATGATGCAGTACCTTTTGTGACTCTAAACAGTCACACACACTTTTTCTTTTCTAGAATTCCTTTATCCACCTCCTTTTCACTTGTGAACTCCTGCTAACACTGTAGGTCTAAGCTTAGGAACACTTCCATTGCCAAGTCCTTCCTGACCATCAAAATTGTGGTTCAGTGCCCATACTCGCTACGCCTTTAATAATCTATACTTCACTCTCATAGCAACACTATTTAAGTATTTGAAAGCCAACTGAGATTATTTTGCTACTAATCTGAAAACTTCGGAAAGTGAGAATATCTATTTTGTTACTTTTGCATTCCCAGTGCCCACGACAGTCTCTGGGCACTTTAACAGGGTATGAAAGTATGTTTTGTGACTTAGGCATTAACATATGAATGAATGATGCATTCTCTCTATGTAATTGCATGAGGACAAGGTTAATTTGTATTATTCTAATAAACACACGGCGCACTTGCATTTAGAGGCACACATTCAGTCCCAAGGAGCTACATCAGTAGAATATTCAGGGTTGCTTTTTGTGATAATATTTGGTATTGAAGACTACATTAAAATTGAGTTGGTATTTGTACAGATATTTTTCAACATTAATCAAACACATGACAGGGGAAAATACTGCTACAAGTTATGAAATTAATCAGTTGAGGATTGCTACAAACAAAGTAAACTATAGCAACTCAGGTTTTTGTGATGGGGAGATGTAAAATTGGGGCTGCTGAATCTATTTCCAACTTATCGTCTATCTTCAAGAACTACAAAATGCTAACTTACAAGTGACCTTAAAAATCCTCTATCCAACTTATTCCAAACAGAATAAGACTTCCTGTGATAATATCTGTGAAGAGTGACCCTCCAGCCACGATTTTAATTCTTCAGGATGAGCTCATCACCTTACAGTCATTAGAAAACTCCAAGTAGGAATAATAACGATATTAATGAACCACCTTACCTGAGGTTCTAATCTGGGCTGAGCCCTGTGCTGGAAGTTGAATATACATCATGTCATTTACTTTCACAGCAACCATATGAAGTAGGTGTTATTATCTCTGTTTTACTGAAGGGTAATAACCATGGCAGAGAGAAATTAAAAAAGCAGTCCAAGGTCCATAGCTAGCAGTTACTAGTGATGAGGTTTTCCATTCTTGTATTGACTGCGAGAACCAAAGCCTTTCCCACAGGATATTATATAGCTTCTCAAAGAATGTATTTCCTTATATTTAATTGAAATTTCTTATTTCCCTAAGTTTATACATTCATTTTAGTTTTGTCTTCTAGAGCAGGCCAGAAAAGCCTCATCCCTCTTTCTCAGCCCAGTCCTTCAGAGATTTGACAATAGTTATTATATACCCCCTGATACTTTCCTTACTGAGACATCTGTTATGGATTTAATTTTGTTCCTCCAAAATTTGTCTGTTGACATTGTAACCCCAAATACTTCAGAAAGTAACCTTATTTGGTGATAGGGCATTTACAGAAGTGATGGAGTTAAAGCGAGGTCACTAATGTGGACCCTAATCAGATATAACTGATGTCCTTATAAAAAGGGAAGTTTAGCACAGACATGTACACAGAGGGAAGGTGATATGAAGAACAGAGACGACACCCTCTGAAAGCTAAGGAGAGAGGCATGGAATAGTTTCTTCATTGTTTTCAGAAAGAACCTATCCTAACAACACCTTGACAACACCTTGATTTCAGATATCCAACCTGTAGATATGAGGTGGCAAGCTTCTCTCATTTAAGCACCCCCAATCTGTGCTGGCACTTTGTTATGGCAGTCCCATCAAACTAATTCAACACCTGCCGCTTCCTCAACTATGTTTTCTAGAATTATTATCCTTTGGCCTTTGACCACAATTATTCTAATGTATCAACATCCCACTTGAAATGTGATGCCGCAGTTGAACATTTTATTTCGGATATGGTCTGTCATGTGAACAGAAGACAGGGATGGTCAGTTTAATTTTTTTGTTGTTTTGAGTTACTGTTCCTCAATTAATATGGCCTAAGTTGCAGCAACCTTTAAAGTTATTGGCTCACAGTGAGCTTCTGCTTTTCAGACTCAGAAACGAGGCTTTGAAACCCTTGTGGGAGGGAATCTTTTCCCACAGAGTCAGAAGCTGATTCATCATATACAGAGTTTGAGACAAATTCCTACAAAAACCCAACTTTTCTCTTTGATGACACAAAAATGAAATCTGTCTTTTGTAATGTATCTGAGGCCACCAAGCTGAGGCTGATCTAAACAACCATGTGTTTGGAAATAATAAATATAAAACATTTCAGAATAGAGGAAGACATTTAAAACATTTATTCATCTTTGAGAGACAGAGACAGGGTGTGAGTGGGGGAGGAGCAAAGAGGGAGACACAGAATCCGCAGCAGGCGCCAGGCTCTGAGCTGTCAGCATAGAGCCCAACGCAGGGCTCGAACTCACAGACCGCGAGATCATGACCTGAGCTGAAGTTGGACACTTAACCGACTGAACCACCCAGGTGCCCCTAGAGGATGGCATTTTTTGTAAAAGGAGTGGTGAGTGAGCAGTAGTGTATGCCACAACTCAAGTCTAACATGACTTTTTCAGTAAGCATATTAAAAGTAGATGCATAGGGGCACCTGCACCCCAATGTTTATAGCAGCACTTTCAACAATAGCCAAATTATGGGAAGAGCCTAAATGTCCACTAACTGATGAACGGATAAAGAAGATGTGGTTTATATATACAATGGAATACTACTCGGCCATGAGAAAGAATGAAATCTGGCCATTTGTAGCAACGTGGATGGAACTGTAGGGTATTACGCTAAGTGAAATAAGTCAGGCAGAGAAAGAAAGATACCATATATTTTCACTCCTATGTGGATCCTGAGAAACTTACCAGAAGACCATGGGGAGGGGAAGGGGGAAAAAAAGTTACAGAGAGGGAAGGAGGCAAACCATAAAAGACTCTTAAATACTTAGAACACACTGAGGGTTGATGGGGGGTGAGGGAGAGGGAAACATGGATGATGGGCATTGAGGGGGGCACCTGTTGGGATGAGCACTGGGTGTTGTATGGAACACCCAATTGGACGATAAGTTATATTTAATTTATTAATACATTTAATTTATATTTAATATAAAAAAGTAGCATTTACAATTAAATATGTATTCAAAAATATCAGAGTGAAAGTCAAATTGCATTTTTTTTTTCCAACGTTTATTTATTTTTGGGACAGAGAGAGACAGAGCATGAACGGGGGAGGGGCAGAGAGAGAGGGAGACACAGAATCGGAAACAGGCTCCAGGCTCTGAGCCATCAGCCCAGAGCCTGACGCGGGGCTCGAACTCACGGACCGCGAGATCGTGACCTGGCTGAAGTCCGACGCTTAACCGACTGCGCCACCCAGGCGCCCCTCAAATTGCATTTTTAAGGAAGTATTATTTTTCCAAGCAAATGATTACTGTTGAGGAGGAACATATAAATCACGATGTTGGCCTTCTCTTTATAGGTAATGTTCCTTGAGTTTTTTTTCATAAAAGCAGTAATACATTTTTTTTGTCTAATCTATCCATATTATTAACATACCCACAAAAACATGTTATACAAATTGTTATATGTATATATCTGTCCACTAATAGAGGTGACATTTTCAGTGACATTTTTTTTTTTCTCTTGCAAACCTGGGTAACCTACATGAATACCAAGCGTATGACTTTGCAGTAACACCATGGTCCAAATGGGCTAATGGATCAGATTTCGAATACATTCCTCCATATAAAAACATTGAGAGAATAAATGCTTTAGTTTTACAAGCATATTCACAAATGTACACACAGAGATATAGAGTTGGACATATTTTATTTAAATTTGAAATAATGTGACATGGCATGTTATTGAAGTCTCGATGGGCATGCGCTCATGCAAATCTAAGCTTTTTATTTTTCAATTGTCAAGAATTGCATTACTTGAGAGCCATTGTACAAAAGCACATTTGAATTAGTTGTAAACTGAGTTGACGCTTTTGCCATAGAGTAATGTTATCTTTTTTAATGTTTTTTTTTTTTAATGTTTATTTATTTCTTTTGAGAGAAAGAGAGCATGCGTGTACATGAGCAGGGGAGGGGGAAAGGGAGACAGAGAATCCCAAGAAGGCTCCAGGCTATTAGTGCAGATCCCAATATGGGGTTCAGTCTCATGAACTGTGAGATCAGGACCTGAGCCGAAGCCAACCAAGAGTCAGATGCTTTAAAGACTGAGCCACCCAGGCATCCCATAAAGCAATATCATCTTATCCCTTACATAGATCCCTTATTGTCTTTGTTGGTGATACAGCAGTGTTCCTATACTTTCCTGTGTGATTTGGAGGACTTTGTGCTGTTATTTTAACATTCAGCATGACACTTTAAAAGATCTTTTACACTGGGGTGTCTGGGTTGCTCAGTCGGTTGAACGTCCAACGTCAGCTCAGATCATGATCTCAGAGCTCATGAGTTCGAGCCCCGCGTCGGGCTCTGTGCTGACAGCTCAGAGCCTGGAGCCTGCTTCTGCTTCTGTCTCCCTCTCTCTCTGTCTGCCCCTAACCCACTCGCATTCTGTCTCTGTCTCTCTCAAAAATAAATAAACATAAAAAAAATAAAAGATCTTTTACACCTTATAATAATGCCATACTAGTATTTACTAAATATTAAAGCTTATGCTTTTAACACTGAAAAACTCTCTTGAATATCAATAATTCTGGAAAGGAAAATAGATGTAAAATAAGGCATGCAGAAGTCTGAGGCAGGGAGCCTTCCAAAAGGACCTTCAGTGATCCCTGCCTTCTAGTATTCATAGCCTTGTGCAATCTCCTCCTGTTGAACGTGGGCCAGATCTAGCAACTCACTTTTAATTAATGTAATATGGCAAAATAATTGAAGTGTCACTGCTAAACTTGTTACAGAAGACTGACTTATAGAGTCTTGCTGGCTCTGTCTTTATCTCAGTCTCCTTTTCCAGTTCTTGCTTACTTGTTTTGATGAAGCAAGCTGTTATGTTATGAGCTGTTCTGTGGAGAGACCCCTGTGGCAAGGAACTGAGAGTAGACTTTGGCCAAAGGCCAGTGAGGAAGTGAGGCCGTCGGTCCAAGAACCCACTAAGTTCTGAGCCCAACAACCATGTTCTAAGTGAGTATGAAAGTACATCTTTTGCCAGTTGAATATTGAGATAATTACAATTCCCTGATACCGCCAATGCATCTTGATTGGGAGAGGCCCCTAATACAGAGATCTTGCTAAGCCCTGCCCAGATTCCCAGGCAACAGAAACTGTAAGATAATAAATGTTGTTTTAAGCCACTGTCTCTGGGGGCAATTTGTCATGCAGTGATAAATAACTGATTCAATGGACAAATAACCACCATGTTTTATTCTGTTGTGTATACAGGGGAAGAGACTCTGTGTGATTTGAGAGATAGTGCTGAGAAGGAAAAGAAGTATGAAATTAAATACATTACTGGTTTTAGTTAACCCTTCCCCTCTTTTACATTTATTCCTATGGGAAAATTGATCTTTTGGGGCCAAAATTAATATTGAATTGAGTGGATTTGGAGTTATATGTTATATTCGAGAAAACTTTCCCCTTTTAAGTGACTTAATTCTATATATTTTAATTGTCTTGCTAAGGTTACAGAATCTTACTGTTCTGCATAATCTAAAATGGCAGTTTTGAGAGAACTTCTAGATATTGAAAAGTCTGGCCCTTCGACTATTAGTGATTATAACTGCATTCGTTCTCCAAATACATACATCTGTAAACTATTGAAATAAACAACAAAATACACTACCAAAGCTCAGTGTGCAGACATAGGACTCAGGAAGGCTGACTACCTTCAGACTCAAACACTCTCTGGAGTGTTTGATGGAAAAACATGGTGGTTTTGGTGAAGTCAATAGTTTTTTGTTTTGTTTTGTTTTTATTTTGGTTTTCAGTTTTCAGCCTCCAGCCTCATGTTTCTTTCACTGAGGGGTCTGACTTCCTTTTGAGGCTGCATCCACACTTTCAGGGTAGTTGGATGCCAGAATCAGCCATCTTTTGCCACTTTCACAGAAATAGTTCTTGGTAACTTGAGGTGAGAGAGTTACTGTATCTGTAAGGAATGAGATGCTTCATTCTGTCTGTCTTTAAAATCAGGCCTTTCAGATGTTTAATTCATACATTAGCACTCTGAGGTCAGGATTATTATCCCTATTTAGAGGTTCTGGAGACCAAGGGAAAAAGGTGGAGTAATTTATCCTGGGTCACAGGAGGGATCAGTGTCTGAGCTAGGATTACAGTTCAGAAAGCCTCGGATTCCAAGACCTGTGCTCCGACTATACTTATTTCAAGCCGACTTGGCCTACTTAAGTAAGTCCTGCCTCCCTCACTCCTGCCCCCAGAGCTCTCTGTTGAGTATTTGAACTCTGTCAGCAAATGTGAAAGAGGTCCACGCTCTAGAAAATATACCAGACAGTGGGCTTCATTATAGTTTAACAGGCAGTTTCTCCTCCAAAAATGTTTTTCATATTGGGAAATTAAAAAAAAATTTTTTTCCACAAAGAGCTATTAAAACAATGTAGTCAGCCTTCATTAGTCTTCATCTTGTGCATCAGAACTCTGATTTAGGAGTAGGAGACACCAACAAAGGAAGCTGCGTAACAACGGCAGGTAATATCAACAGAACTTTGCTTGAGGAACATATGCTGGTGTCTGGCTTTCCATTAGAATACTTCCCAGTAAAGGCCACTACCTTTACCACTTACATTCATTTTTGGTTTCCAGAGTTATTTGAGATACATACTTTAGGAGAGGATGCAAAGAGCAGTGTGTGTGTGTGTGTGTGTGTGTGTGTGTGTGTGTGTGTGCGTGTGTGTGCGTGTGTGTGTGTACAGGGTGGGGGTGTGGCATTATGGTAATATTATTAAAAGTAATAAAGTCCCTGGGCAGGTGGCAGAGAAAGGGAGCTCAGAAGAAATACTTTAAGAGTACTGGGCTTGCAAGCGGAATACCTGGGTTTGCCTCTGCTTTTTTGCCAGCTCTGTGAACTTGAGCAAATCACTTAAGCTCTCTGAATGTACAAAGAAAACCAAACAGCTCTTTCTCATTGGAGAGGTCAGCATGATAGGAAAGATATATGAATTACATCGTGTGATAGCTAGTAATATGTGCTCTACTAGTTTTATGAACAAAGTCCCCAGGGAGCATTGAGGTAGGAACATTTGGGCCCAATCTTGATTTTCACTGCACACTGTACAGAAAAGATTTCAATGGGACTGTTACCAGTCTGTGGTATAATACTGCTCAGCTTATGTGGGAAAGGATTAGTCCTAGATGACTAGACCATTTCAGTGTCCAGACAACTTGAGGAAAGTTATAGGAGATAAAGAGGGAAAGGATGAAGGGGGGCAGTATGGGACCAGGTTAACAAGTCTAGACTGTCCTGTGAGAAGAAGGGAGCTATTCGCAAATACAGCTATTCATTCACTCACTGAAACTTATAATTCAGGCACCAAGATGGATACCCAGTGGAGACACAAAGCACTCCCAGACAGAGTACCAACTTGGACCCCTCCGTGTGGGTGGCAGAATGGTGTGAAGGATGGACAACTAAGCAGGCAGTTACAGAGTAGTAGTAAGCATCATGAAAGATCAATGCGCAGGAGCACAGAGGAAGAGAGACACAATATGTAACCTGGCCTGGGATGGTAAGCAAAGACTTCCTGGCAAAGGAGGTGAGTTGAATATGACTAAAAAAGTAAAAGGAAGGGAGGAAACAAGAAGGGAAGAAAATTTGGAGCGTATAAAACTGTATATACAGAGTCAAAAGACATGTAAATGAGATTCCGTCTTTAGATTTTTCATTGAGATCTGTGGAAATATTATTTTTCCAACTCACTTCAGCATCGTGGAAAACATAAGTCACCACAGGCCTATGCTGCACGCTGAGGGGTGCCAGGAAAGGACAGATTCACAGAGAGCAATAAGCAGCAATCCTTCCTGAGCTGGAGAGACACCCTCAGAATTCAGACCGCATGTTGTTATGTCCAGGATTTTTCACCACTTAGCATCAGGACGCTTGAATATTCATTTGCTAGATTAAGTTCTAATGACATCTGCCTCTTTCAATGGATTTCCTGGTCAAGAAATAATTTTACTATTCTTCTCAAATTAAACGTAATTTGAGAAACTAAGATGTTGAGAAAGGGGCTCAAGAGAGCTGACACTGAGGGGAAGAGATGATGGTGAAGGGGACTGGCTGGCAACTGAAAGGTAGGCAGACATGTTTACCTATTGTAATATAGTCTCTCCCTCTCCCTCCCTCTCTCTCTCTCTCTCTCTCTCTCACTCTCACTCTCTCACTTTCTGACTCCATTTTTAAAAAAAATAAATGAAGGCACTCAAAGAAGCCTTTGATTCATATTTCATAGTTCATAGTTAATTAAGAAAAATGCATTTTATCTCCAACATTTATTCCTCTCAATATTATGTTTTCCAAAATTTTCTACTCTTTATGTTTTTACAAAATCATTTCACGCTTTTTTTTCTAGAGTTATAATTGCTTTGGGGAAAGCATGTATTAGTTATAAAACAAGTACCATTACAACAGAGAAAAGCTTATAAATCTATAAGTCACTGTTATTGATAGTGAAAGAATGTATTGTCTTAGCTAATAAAGCATTTGGAAGAGGTATTGGTTTATGATCAAGTCTTAATTAAGCCAAAAATGAAAGTTCAGTTGTCTAGATTAAGTAACTGGCAATTATGTGTGTGTGTATTATCCAAATTCCTTATTGAAAATCTTAAAATATTAAATAGTGATATTTCTATGGCAGATGATAATAAAAATATAAATCCATCCCAATAAAATTCACATCCACTAACATTTATACATACTCTATTTTTTCTTCCTTTGCTTTATACATGAATATTAAATATTTTTGACGAATATACTTCTTTTAGAGGGCTCTTTAAGATAAAACAAATAAGGGGCGCCTGGGTGGCTCAGTCGGTTAAGCGTCCGACTTCAGCCAGGTCACGATCTCGCGGTCCGTGAGTTCGAGCCCCGTGTCAGGCTCTGGGCTGATGGCTCAGAGCCTGGAGCCTGTTTCTGATTCTGTGTCTCCCTCTCTCTCTGCCCCTCCCCCGTTCATGCTCTGTCTCTCTCTGTCCCAAAAATAAAGAAACGTTGAAAAAAAAAATTTTTTTTTAAAAATAAAAATAAAATGGGGCGCCTGGGTGGCGCAGTCGGTTAAGCGTCCGACTTCAGCCAGGTCACGATCTCGCAGTCTGTGAGTTCGAGCCCCGCGTCAGGCTCTGGGCTGATGGCTCAGAGCCTGGAGCCTGTTTCCGATTCTGTGTCTCCCTCTCTCTCTGCCCCTCGGCCGTTCATGCTCTGTCTCTCTCTGTCCCAAAAATAAATAAACGTTGAAAAAAAAAATTAAAAAAAATAAAATAAAATAAAAAAAAAGATAAAACAAATAAAACTTTTAGTTATAACCTTAATTTTAATAATTTTTAGGAAGTTCAAGATAGTTTATGTTTTTCTGTATAAGCACACAGTTAATAATAAAAATGTATTCATTGTAATAGTTTATCTATGGATCTAAAAATGGGATAAAATGTTACCTTTTTAAAAATAAGGGTTCTGTGATTTCATGATTTGGTAAGAGGGCTACTTCTGTAGATAAGACTTTCAGAACCCACAGGACAAATACAATCAGTTTATATAAGGAACAGAAAGGGAATGGTACAGTAATTCATGACCAGTGCCTTTTTGTAATTATCACAACCTAATTAAATCTATCTAAATATTCTGGCCATAATGGGGAAAAGTCTATCATTTGGTTACTTGATTTAAGAAAAG
Organism: Lynx canadensis; assembly: GCF_007474595.2. Lineage (NCBI taxonomy): Eukaryota > Metazoa > Chordata > Mammalia > Carnivora > Felidae > Lynx > Lynx canadensis. The sequence continues at coordinate 87,877,830 of NC_044306.2, forward strand.
GAACTGTGACCTACTTGGAAAAATTGAAATGAGAAATTTAAAAAACCAAAGCTTTAAAGTCTTCAGGAAGTGGGAACTTCTTGGGACAGAGAGAGACAGAGCTGAACGGGGGAGGGGCAGAGAGAGAGGGAGACACAGAATCGGAAACAGGCTCCAGGCTCTGAGCCATCAGCCCAGAGCCCGACGCGGGGCTCGAACTCACTCACGGACCGCAAGATCGTGACCTGGCTGAAGTCGGACGCTTAACCGACTGCGCCACCCAGGCGCCCCGGAAGTGGGAACTTCTTAAAAACACTGTATTGGAAAGAGAAATGGGCGGCATATATTCAATAGTCTGAACTATTTAATAAAATCCCTTTTCTGGCTAAGTTGTAAAGTAAAAAATAATCGTTCCTTAAAAAAAAAAAAGAGAGAAAGGAGTATGATGGATCAGCTAATTGAGGATAGAAGAAACCACAAAAGGTGACAGAGCATATACATCAGAAACCAAATGAATCTGTATTTCCTTACATTTCGTGTGATTGTGTTTTTTTTTTTTTTTCAACGTTTATTTATTTTTGGGACAGAGAGAGACAGAGCATGAACGGGGGAGGGGCAGAGAGAGAGGGAGACACAGAATCGGAAACAGGCTCCAGGCTCTGAGCCGTCAGCCCAGAGCCTGACGCGGGGCTCGAACTCACGGACTGCGAGATCGTGACCTGGCTGAAGTCGGACGCTTAACCGACTGCGCCACCCAGGCGCCCCTCGTGTGATTGTTTTTGTGGAGGATACAAAAAAAGTAGAAGGCACATCCCCCGGGCTAGGGGAGTTTATTATCAACTTGGGAAAATAAGATATACAATGGAAAACAATGAAGTAATAGGGGTTTCGAAACATGATAGTGACATTTAACTTCTAGCTGCTAAAAGACAGTTGCTATTCACAGGGGGATCAGATGGACTTCCTGGAAGAGGCAGGATTTAAGGGCAGATTTTAATGTGAAGTGGTTGGATTGATCAAAAGGAAAGGCAATAACATTTGAATGTCAGGATCAGAAAATAAATCAAAGGGGAAAAAAGAGAGAGAGGAACACCAAGAAACAGACTTAACCATAAAGAACAAACTGATGGTTACCAGAAGGGAGGTGGGCAGGGGGATGGGTGAAAAATGTGATAGGGGAGGAGGAGGGCACTTGTGATGAGCGCTGGGTGATGTATGGAAGTATTGAATCACTGTATTATACACCTGAAAATAATATGACATTGTATGTTAAGTAACTGTAATTTAAGTAAAAAATAATGAACTTACAACCAAAAAAAGAAAGATGAAAACATGCCCAAAGCAGGACAATATATAGAAAACCAGCAGATCCGTAGTCAGTTTATGAACATGTGCTGAGTGTAGTATGTGCCCAGCTCAGTGTTAGCTACAGCGGAGAAATATAAGAATAACTTCTGCATTTAAGAGGTTCAGTTTCTTGTGTAAGAGATAAGAGTGACATGTGAAGATATTTGTTTCATCTTACAGTATGATATAAACTTGGGCTGTATGTTAATTTGTGTGGCACAACTTTGCACTTAATGGAGTTTAGGAAATGGAAATAGAACCAGAATAGGAGCGAATGGCTTTGGGAAGGAAATGTGATGACCCAGAGCTTTGAAAGATGGCTAGAGTTCGAATAGGTCACAGAGTAGTGAGGACGTTTCCTGAAATTAGGTAAATTTGTTATTTTGCAGCTCTTCTGAAGAGAGCTTGTATATATAGTGGATATGAATTCAATTCTGTTTGAATAGATAACTTCTTTCTGACAAGTTGATGCCAAACTTGTGTGTCCTGTGTTTCTCATTCATTTTCTTTCTAATCATAATAGATGATGCTAGTTGCCTATTTGACCCTTGTGACGAGGAAATTTCTAAAATCTAAGACTTACTTGTATTGTTAAACTCAGAGAGAAATCATTGACTATAATAAGCATTGGGTCCTTTTTCTAATACTTAAGTATTAAAATTCTTTAGTAAAAACAAACCTGCTTAAGACAATTTATTTTACTATTTATTATTATTATTATTATTATTATTGTCATCACCAGCATCATTATAACCTTAAAAATGTGTTTTCTGAACTGAGGCAAAGAGAGGATTTGGGGCTCTAAACAGACACTCAATTGGCCCTTCTCTTTTTATCTCTACCTTCACACCCATTTTCAGAAATTCTACCAATTCTTAAATGTTTTGAGGTCTTCTCCAGGATAACTGGGCTCCCTCTCATCTAGTTCTTAAAGTTAACGATTTTCCTAGGAACTCATCTTTTCTATGCAAAGCAAGCAATCCCAATCTGTAGCTCCATCCACCTCCTATCAAATGCCCACACACCAAGACCAATATTTGCCTTGCCCTAAATCAACCCAGGGCGTCTGAGGAGGTAGTTAAGGTAACACGAATCCTAAGTGTAGGGACCTGATCCAATAGAATTTGTGTCTTTATAAGAGGAGACCTCAGAGGGTTTGATCCCTCTCTTTCCATGCACAAGAATGAAGAAAGCCATGTGAGAACACAAAGAGAAGGCAGTTTTTGCAACCAATGAACAGAGCTCTTACCAGGAACTGTATTGGCTGATCCCTTCTCATACTCCACAATTGTTAGAAATAAATCCTAATCTTTAAGCTAAAAAAATGCATTTTCAGTAAAATTTGGTTGTAATATTTAGGCAATGTGAACAGAAACTAATGAATATTTTCAACAAAATCTGAAATACAAACACATTTATTCAGTCTAAAAAGCATGTATTACGTACTTGTGGTTATAGCACACCAGAAGATGCTTGGGAGAAAGTGAGATTGGGGTCACTGAGGCCATAGATGATAAACTTATTGGTTCATGACTAAACTGACATTCCATTCCTAAGAAAATCTCAGGTCCTGGAAAGTGTTTGGCTTTCTGTTACTTCTAGCAGAAGACAGTGGAAAAAAAAAAAAAAAAAAAAAAAGAAAGAAACGCATTACATTAGGATACCCTGTAACATGTCTTCAGGCACCTGTGACTTCATTTTAGGGCGAAGTGAACATATTTCATGACAAGTGTTAGAACTGCTAGTGTGAGGTTAAAAATTATAGAAAGAAATTATAGCCCTTCCCTCCAACCCCAGGTAGAGCTGGAGCAGGGGGACTGAGATGAGATGGCTGAGTTCATGAGTGATGGTGAAAGCCTGTTTCTCTCCCTTCGTCACCACTTGATTGGCTGGGAGTGCTGGGCAATAACTGGATTTCCTTCTGAATCAGACTTGGACTTGGAAAGTACTATGATCCTTTGTTCTCCCAACTGTTGGCGAGCTGCTAAATATTATGGGGCACTGATAAAAGGTTATATAAATAACCGTAACATTATTTTAGATATAGCCAGTTACAAAGCATCAAGGAAGCCTTCATATTCTAGATAGATAGATAAATAGATAGATAGATTTAGGACCCATAATTGAAAAAAAAAATGATAGGCTTTGGGATTGGAAAGATCAGGAGCCAAATTCCGAATCCACCACTTTTGACTTTAAGTTAGTGGTTTGGCCTCTTAATTAGCCTGAAACTTCTGAACTATTAATTGATATTAATAAGCCTGAGCTCACAGGCTTGTTTAGAGAATTATATCAGATAACCAATGTGACCATCTACCTTGGTGAATCGCCCAGTAATTATTGGTTCCCTGCGTTCATTCAACAAAGGATAGGTCGTCAAAACTCGGGACTGTCAGCAGGACCCGGAGGTTACTGTCATCAAATGGTAGCCTAAGAATCTTATATGATAAGAATGACCTCTGAAAGAGATTGTATTTCACTACTTCTCCTGCTCATTTTTTTTTTTTTTTTGTAAATCACATACTTCTACCAACACCTTTCAATACTTCAGTGAAAGGTGAAAAGTTGTAATTAAATAGGAGGAGTTATACTTTTAGAATTAAGCATGGGTAAAGCTTGTAAGAGCACAGATGGATGAGCGTGAGGAAGCCTGTTTGCTAAGTGGCTCACTACGTGAGCTTTGGGGAGATGGCTCTCTCATCATTTTAAACAGTTGGTGATTTCCCCTTCAAAGCAGGATCTTCAAGGGGAACCGAATATAACCTCTGTCTAATTCCACTCGGTATTTCATTTCTCTTTTGTTTGCAAGGTATTAATTATTAAATGTGGTTCATATTGATAATTATACCACATCTTATTTATTAATGACTCACTATTAAGATTAAACTTAATATCTCCAGAGGTTCTCAGGTCTCTATTTTTGCAGGTCATTGCTCCTTTTCTCTTTGCAGGACTGAGAGCTGAGAAGGTTTCAAGCTTTGGGGCTTAAGGTAAATGGGTCTTGATGGTGTGATTACCGACGACACAGTTCATTACCACTAATAGAGTCACCCATGCAGCCAAAGAGAGAAAAGAGGGACTGCAAAATAGTGAACTAATAGGCAATAAATTATTATACCAGGAGAAGGCAATCATACGTAAGGACAGTCAGTGACCAGATCCCAATAGAAGAGTGCATACCTTTTATTTTGCTTGAAGCATGTGTCTCCTTTAGGTTCTTTTTCAGAAGGACAGACCTCATTTTCAAGCTAAAAAAATTGCTTTCATTTCTTCTTTTGATCAGTGGCAAGAGATACAAAATAAGGCAAAAATTACATTTACTCCTCGTAACGTTGCTTCCTATTGGCTTCATTTCCTTGTAGGGCTTCTTCCAAATTGAAAAATTATACTTGATTCCTTACATTCAAGATTTCAGTGACACAGATTGAAACTTACGAGAGGATAAAAATTCACTGGCTTGTCCCATATGGGAAAAGATATATCCTAACTTGCATACATTCTTAATATGGATTTGAGAGAGAAATTTAATTAACAGCAACAAAACCCCATAAACTACAGTGTCTTTGAGACCTCGGTCCCTCTCAATGAGGAATCTCTCCCTCAGAACCCTCAGAGCCACATCCCCCTGATCAGACAAGCTTTTCTGCCCCTAGATCCCGAGAGCTCTGTAGCAATTTGTCTTCCTGCTCCCAGAGCTCCCTTCTTTTGGACTCTATTCCCAACAACTACAAAGTAACCCCTTCTTGATTTTTTTTTATCTCAAGTAGCAGAAATTCTTAATGAGCCTTTTCTGATTCATGAGAAAGAGAGCTCACCTGTTGCTCCAGAGCTCAACTGAGATGCTGTAGCTCCTATCTGTCACTGAAAATAGAAAACCAACACTTTTCATCCAGGTAACTATATTTTCCAGCTTCTCACTTGCGCTTAGCCAATAGTCTTCCCCACTCATCCAAGGCAAACCACACTCATGAGGGCTCCAGTTTGAATATCTTGGGCTACACACATATATCACTCTGTTGTTGGGGGATGCTAATTGGCTTGGGCAGGAATGGGAGTTTGTATGTCCTTTTGTATTTTTGTGTAAGACTTGGAATATATACATTTTAAAACCTTTTATTTTAGAATGGTTTCAGATTTACAGAAAAGTTGTAAAAAATAGTAGAGTGTTCCTGTTTATCCTTTTCCCAGTTTTCCGTGCTACTAACATTTTACATTACTGTGGTACATTTGTCACAACTAAAAGGTCAATATTAATATATTATTATTAGCTCAACTCCCGCACTTTAGTTGAATTTCACCAGTTTTTCTCTAGTGTGTGTCTTCTGTTTCAGGATGTGCTTTGTATTTAGTTGTCATGCCGCCCCAGCTTTCTGTGTGACAGTTTCTCTGACTTTCTCTGTGTGGGAGAACCTAGACATCTCTGAGGAGTACTTTTCAGGTATTTTGTATAGTGTCTCAGTTTAGATTTGTCTGAGGTTTTTATGATTAGACCAGGGTCACACGTTTTTGGAGGAAGAGCATGGAGGTGATGTGGCATTCTCTTTAGCATGTATAAGTACGCACACTATGAGCATGACTTATTGATGATGTACACCCTGATCACCTGGCTGAGAAAGTATTGTCAGGTGTCACCACCATAAGTTTACTCCTCCTCTTCCCTCCCTTTTCCATACTCTATTCTTTGCAAGGCAGTAAGGGGAGCCCATACTCAAGGTTAGGGACTTAAGTTCCACCTCCTGGAGAGAGGAATATCTACATAAATTTTTCTGAATTCTTCTGTAACAAAGAGTTTTCACTCCCCCCCACCTATTTATTTATTTATTTACTCAACTTTTTTTTTTATCGGCATCATTATGTTTTATTCGCTGTCGAGTGCCTAAGAAATGTTGGCATGTAGTAGCGGCTCAGTTAATCATCTTTTTGTTCTTCTTTTTCCAAGGTTTTATTTAAATCCCAGCTAGTTAACATACAGTGCAATATTAGTTTAGGTGTACCATTTAGGTGGCCAAATTAGTCACTTACATACAACACCTGGTGCTCGTCACGACAACATAGCGTCGGAAGAAATGCGAATGTTCCCTGACAGCTTCAACGTTAAATCAATGCACGAATCCTAATCCCTCTAGTGTGTGTGTGTGTGTGTGTGTGTGTGTGTGTGTGTGTGTGTGTTTTGTGTTTTTTGGTTTTTACATCTATAAAAATGCGAAAGAAAATTTGCTCTGTGGAATTGTTGTAGGATAGTGGTTAATGCAAGTACAGGTCCTGAGACACAGAAAGTGCTCAGGTAGTAGTGGTTATTCTTACCTTCTAGAAACGTTTATTATCCACCTCAGAAGTTAGTTTATGAGAACAAAATTCTCAACCATTGTTGTGGGCTACATATATAATTCAGATCTCTTCCTTTTAAGAACCTGGGAATCAAATTATAGATTAATGTACAGTTTATACTTGCAAAATACTTAAACTTTTCTCTAATGGAAAAATAAATTCAGTATTTGTAATGTTCTGTTGATTCATTTAATTTTTCCACTTTGTAAAGATTTGATCCATAGAATTTTTTTGTTCCCTTATAGATTGAATGCTAGACTAAAATTGTAAATAGCATTCTTTTGGTGATATTAAAAAAAAGCCTTTTCCTCCTTATATTCGAACAATAAAATTGTGAAGATTCACTAAAAGGATGTGCAGAAATAGTGTTTACTATGTTTATATGTTTACTAAGGTTTTCTGTTTGTTTGCAGTAATTCTGGTTGTGGTTTTGCAATGAATTAATGTTAAAGCTATTCGAGAACAGGCGGGTTCCTTTGGCCCCTGTGGTCTTTTCATTTATTGAAGGTATATTAATTAAGCTATCACTCCATATGGATGATGCTTCAGCATATAGCAGTGCATAAAACAGAAAATGATCCTGCTTGCGTGACAATGGACAACAAAAATTTTAAAAGTATATATATCATATATTAGGTGATGGCAAGTGCTATGGAGGAAGGCTAAGAGAAACAGATATTGGGTAGAGGAAGGGAATGTAATTTACTCTTTTATATTGGAAGAGCATGCACAGTGTGGTATTTAAGCAAAGGCTTGAAGGCAGGGAGGGAATGAGCCATCCTGATCTCAGGGAGAAAAGCGTTCCACATAGAAGTTGGAGCCAATGCAAAGGCTCTGAGGTGGGAGAGAAAAACGAAAAATGAAGAGAAAAATGAAGTATTTTAGGAACAGCAAGGAAACTAGTCCGCATTAGAGCAGACCTTTGGATATGGATATTTAGTATTCATGACCAAACGAAAACAGTTAAATTTAATGTTTATTCATTTTGGAGAGAGAGAGAAACAGAGTGTAAGCTGGGGAGGGGCAGAGAGAGAGGGAGACACAGAATCCGAAGCAGGCTCCAGGTTCTGAGCTTTCAGCACAGAGGGCAACCTGGGGCTCGAACCCACAAACTTTGAGATCACGACCTGAGCCGAAGTCTGCCGCTCGACCAACTGAGCCACCCAGGCGCACCTGAAACAGTCAAATTTGAAAACTCATGGTTTAAAAATAAGTCAGAGATAAAAATAAAACGGAAGTAGAGGTATGTCATCCAGGTACTTTAATCTTCAAAACCTGTATTTATTCTGCCAATGTGCCTTCTTTCCTAACCAAATAGGCATACTAGAATATCGAGTTCCTTGTGAGCTGCCATTCTCATTGCTTTTGCTTAGGGTGAGATAAGAGATGATTAGAGTCTTAAGCTTATGAAGAGTTTGTAAGGGCCGTTTCTTTTCCTATTTTGTTCATGCACTCTTGTCGGCCATAGCCTTCTCCCAATATGCTGCACAGATTCCCTTGCCTTAATTAGATGACCCGAGACTAGGTCAATTTTCAGTATCAGAAACAATGATACGAATGCTAATATGCTCTCAAGAAATAGACTCTTCACTATTTATGAAAATAATAAGAAAAAAAAGACTGACGGTCATCAGTCACTTCTGTCCACATTTGGAATAAATTCAGTGCTCTAAATGTTTTGATAGTAAAACAATTTAAATTTGTTTTCTCAAAGCACTCACATGTGAAAAGTATAAGCATCTTAGATAAAATCAGACACGTTTCCTTTATTCCCAATTCAGAGTTCACAGAGGCCTTTGTTTCCATTGGAGCAGACAGATTTCAACTGTGAGGGAATATTGTTTTGTACTTTGTGGCAGGCAGACAATGTTTAGATGGGTTATGCCTGCTGGGAGCCCTACTGTCTTCCCTGTGGATTTCAGACACCCAGAGGGGTGGCTTCTTTGTGGATTCTAATCTCTCTGTTTGGATTGGAACAGTATGGCCCGTGTCTGTGTGTGTGTGTGTGTGTGTGTGTGTGTGTGTGTGTGTGTAATTTAATTTTAATTTAGGTCAATAGTTTTTGTTGGCTTTAGGGTGAGAAGACTTCTTATGTTTTCAGAAATACTGATGGTTAAAAATGACATTGGGTTGCTGGCTAGGTGAGAACTAGGTCAACTTGTTTTTTTTTAATCTAAAATATTGCTTTTAAAGATAATTCTGTCGCATCAATCAAGTTTCATATGTTTTCCAGGTAATTTCTAAAAATGGAAATACGAAAAGTTAATAAATTTTGAAAAAGAGAAACAGCTGTCCTAAAGCAAATATTTTTCTTTCTTTTTTTTTTTTTTTAAATTTTTTTTTTCAACGTTTCTTTATTTTTGGGACAGAGAGAGACAGAGCATGAACGGGGGAGGGGCAGAGAGAGACGGAGACACAGAACCGGAAACAGGCTCCAGGCTCCGAGCCATCAGCCCAGAGCCTGACGCGGGGCTCGAACTCACGGACCGCGAGATCGTGACCTGGCTGAAGTCGGACGCTTAACCGACTGCGCCACCCAGGCGCCCCTAAAGCAAATATTTTTCAATAAAAGATAGTTTTTACCTTTTCCTAGAACGCAAATATTCTACTATTGCATGTTTTTGCATGTGGTTTGCAAGGAAATGGCTCTCTGGGGGTACAAAAGGCTGTGACTTGTAGCACTTACTGATTTCCATATTGGAGATACTCCCAGTATGGCCGATTTCAAACTACCCACAACTTAACAACTAGCTCACAAAATTCCTGAAAATTTAGCAGTCAGATCTAGAGAATCCCTAAGAGTGGGTTCCAGCACACCTATAAAATACTTATTCTTCCTCTCTGAAATGAATGTGGGACCTACCTTGGTTAATTTTAGAACTATTCAAATGTTCTTTCAGCTTGTTTTTGTGACTCATCTGGTCTTGGTCAGTTTTGGTGGGTTTAGCAAGGATGGGTCATATTCTTCTGATGGGAGCTAAATGGAGTAATGGAACAGTTGTGACCTTTGGAATGTCAATTAATTGCTCTTAGTCTAAGCGCACAGGTGACATCTTCTTGATATCACAGATGATAGAAGAACTCTAATTCTTTCTCTGACTTCCAAGAAATTTCCTCTTTCACAAGGCCTACACTCATAGCATCAGTGTAGGACAGTTTCAGTTAAACAGAAAAACAAACATTAACTAACTTTGGAATGCACATGCAGTATTTTCTCAATCTGAATATGCCGTCGTTTGCAAAATATACCTTTGACTTATTAAGGATTTTTGTGGAAAATAAACTACATTAAATATGCCTATCAATTATAAAATCCATTCTCTTTCAGACAGTGTGTGTGTGTGTGTGTGTGTGTGCACGAAAATGAAGAGTATATAACTTGGAATTAAGGAAACGTGAGTGGTAATGTTAGATAATTTTGAAAGCTTCAGTGTGGTGGGAGAAGTATTCCAGGATTGCGCTTTTTCAATGGAGTGATAGACGACATTGGAACTCTTATGTCACAACATTTGTGGGTAATGTGTGGACTCTGAACTTTTCTGCTATCTCCTATCAGAAATGAGCTTTCCAACAGTTTTCCTGTTCTTATCTTTCTTTAAAAATGGCTTGTACCCTTTCATTTTAATCGCTGAACAAAGCTGATGCTCTAAGTTACAATCTCATGAACAGATGACAAATGAAGGCACTGACGTGGCCCTTATTATATTATCATCTGGACCAGAACCATGTGATTATATGCCAGAAATTGGCATTATTACCTTTAAGGTAAAGCAGCAGCTGAAGAATTTATACTGGAAAATCTGTATTCTCTTCCTCTTTTTTTTTTTTTTTTTTTTTTTTTGGTTATTGGATTTTTGTGTGACATGATTTAAATGCCAAGATTTTTACCTGACTTTCTCTGTCTCTACCTTTTGATATCTCTATATCTATTGATTGAACAATTAATCAGTTGATCTATTATAGTATTTAAGGAGAATGAGAGAATGGAATTATACATTGAAAGTCCAAAACATAAAAACATTATTTTCTCTCTTTTATGTGCTGATATCTTGTCCATTAAGGATATAATAAACAATTACTTATTCAGTATTCTTTTTCTTTTCTTTTCTTTTCTTTTTTTTGCTACTGATCTTTTTCTTAGCCAAGAGCCTTATTTTGTTCATTCTCTAAGTTTTCTGCTTATTGGATGGGATGCAGAGTATATTAGGTACATATAATACTGGCATAGCAAGGATTTATTTAAAGGAAAACAAGGTAAAATTTAGATTAGATTCAACTAATCTTTTTGACAATTTTCAAATTTATGAAGGCAAGGGACAGGCATTACATGGTGAACACATTACTAATTAATTCAGTAAGCAAGGCAGACCCAGGGTTAAAAAGATCCATAGGAGGAGAAACTTTCCTCTAAGATCTTAATGTGTTGTGGGAAATGTACTAAAAATACAGATTTCGCAGCTCCCCTCAGACCAAAAATATCAGAATCTCCAGAGGGTGAGCCTGAGCATATCTTTTCAATAAATCCACATAGTTTTTTAGTGATTTTATGGCACAGTCTGGTTGAGAAACCTCTGGTCCATATTGTATATGATCCACAGAAGAAGTAAAAAAATTAGCATTAGGGATATCTATTTTCTGTTTATCTAAGAGGCAAATGTATTCCCCTCCCTTAAATTATTTTTCTCCCGGTTTCTCCCTCTCTTGAGGTTTTGCTACAGAAAAAGTTCTTTCCACTGTTAACTCCATTCACAACCACTCTGAACACCCACTCCCTGACGCACTTCTCACCGCCCTCCCCCGGTCCTAACTGTGCGGAAACTCTTTTCAGTTGGAGAAATGCAACTAGACAAAAGTAATTTATTTAGCCCTCAGCCAATTCTATATTGCTTCTTATGTTGAAACAAAGATCTTCATTTTTATTCAGTCTTCCTGCTGCTTCTGAAATTCTTTTTCTCCTTAATTTAATGAGCCCCTTCTCTACAATACGCTAAGCATGGTACAGGAGAAATATAAAGATAAATATGTGTGCTTACATTCCACTGGGGGAGGCCAATGTGATTTGAATAAGTATAACATGAGGCAAAAATCAGATTTGTAATGATAAGCTGAAAGTTTGCAAGTCCTCAAGGCTTCCTGGGTGCTTTTTCTTATATGCCCCAATAAAACAATTCAAGACCCCCGCCCACACACCGTGGGAAGTTCAGTGTCATTTATAGTGTTTCTAAGGATTCCTGCCTGCTGTGCACCTGCCCTCTCCTAGCAGATGCCCACCTGCAGTCTTCAACAGCTCTAATCTGGATCACTTCTGCCTGTTTCTTTCTAAGTGTGGATATTTTTCCTTTATTCCTCAAAAGAATCACTAACACAAGGGTGTTGTGTTGGGTAACCGAAAATCTAGAAACAATGGAAGTTCATTGTAGTACAGAATAAGAGTCTACCTGAAGTTGAATGTCAGATGTTATTGCAAAATTATTTACTTTGGTCCGACATTCCTGGTGTATGGAAATCACTCGCTCATTAGGTTATTTCTTTGCAACCCTGACTTCTCACATACTGCTGAGGTTCACCCTGATGCTAACAAAAATCTACCTTCTGTCTCTTATTTCCTAAACATTAAGGGAAAGTTTCCAAGTCACTAGGTAGAATCAAAAGTTGATGATACTTGGCCATAGAGAATAAATTTGCCTATTTTAATTTCAACCTCTCTCCTCCACATCATTTTGAGAGCCAATCTGGGTACAACCAATGGGCCCAGACAAGTGTTTTAGAAACTAAGCAGTCTTCTTCAACCTCAATTGTAACAGTAATGACCTTACTTCCATTTACATTTTATTATAGAGATATAAACCAAATGCTATAGGGATGCATAGCTTTTGGAATGATACCTAAAACACATGAGAGAGAGATAGGGGGTGAGAGGAGAGAGAGGGAGAGACAGGCAGAAAGACAAAGAGAGAAAGCTTTTTGGTGGTCCCTAACCATCTTTGTTCACCATATCCCTAAATGCCAACATAGTTCTGGCACAAAATTGTCATTTGTTATATATTTGTAGAATGAATAATTAAATGATAAAAAATGTGTCTAGTTGTTTCAGCCATTAAATATGAATGCCAAATCATTTTGAAGTCTAGGAGACATGGAGCACCTGTGTGGGCTGAGAAAGGATATGTGGTGGGGTGTGGTCATCTACTTTAGCAGGCAATTAATTTTTCAACATAATTAGTTATTTAATTGACCATTCACGTAGTGTTCATGCATTTGAATTCCTAATTAATCTCCATTTTACTTAAAACATTTTATTTCTGTACCCCCATTTGTAATTTAACAGTAAGTGGCCTTGAATTTTGATGTGTATTTATCACTAAGTGCGCATACACACACACACACACACACACACACACACACACACACACACACACTTACACGAAGGACTAGACAAAGTTAGCCATGTTGGACTTTCAGGGAAATTAGATGGATCTCATTCCACAGAATTTGTTAAAAATCATGGATTATTCAAATTTTTAACTTCTTTTTCTATATCAAAGGTCACCCAACTTCTTCTGTAAAGGACCAGATAGTAATTATTTTAGTCTCTGCAGGCCTTATAGTCTCTGTCCCAACCACTTGATATGTAAATTAGGGACAATGTTGTGTTCCACTAAAGCTGTACTTACAAAAATAGGCAGTGGGATGAATTTGCCACATGGGTCATATTTTGCCAGCCCCTGCCCTAGACCCTTTTATAGGATTTAGACTCACCTCTTGCCTAATCATGAGGGCTCTTGCTTTTAACTTTGTCTTCCTCTATGCACAAGTTCTTTCTTCCATCTTTAGATATATATGATCTTTTGATCTTGAAAAATTGTTGTTGTTGTTGTTGTTTTGGTTAAGAAAATGCTGTTCCAACCAAGATATCATCTTGCCTATCTCCTTCCATGTCTGAAACCTTGCTCTTCCATCATCTATTATTCCTTCATTGTTTCAGATACGAGTAGCCCAGAATCCACTGGAAGCCAGCAACGTTGTTTTTATGTTCCTCTTATACCTAGCACAATAAAAATTCCCGTAGTTCTCTCTTTAAACAGATTTTAAAGTAAATCTTTTGATTGAGGTATAACATACGTACAGAAATATGTACAAGTCAGAAGTATACAACTTGAAAATTTTTCAGAGTTATTTTTGTTTCGTTTTAAACATTTTCCTTATCCAAATACTTTAGAACAGTTATAGTGGTTAGGAGCACAGATTTGGGAGCCAGATTGCTGGGTTCAAAACCCAGATCTACCTACCACTCACTGAGTTGATGACATGTGGCAAATTATTTGATCTTTTCGTGCCTTGGTTTCCTCACTTGTAGTATAGGAAATGGCGCTATTATCTATTTCAGATGGTTTTCCCACCCCCTAGCTTTATTTAGGTATAACTGACATATAACATATAACATATAAACATTTTGTTTAAGGTGTAAAGCATGTTGATTTGATACTCTTATATATTGCCAAATGATTACCAGAGTAGCAGTAAGTTAATGCATCCATCACCTCACATAACTGCCATTTCTTTTTTTGTGGTGAGAATATGTAAGATCTACTCTCTTAACAACTTTCAAATATATAATAGAGTATTATTAACTATAGTTACCATGCTGTACATTAGATCCCCAGAACTTATTCATCTTATAACTGGAATTTTGTTCCGTTTGATCAACATCTTTCCGTTTCCTCTACCCCCAAGCCTCTGGTAACCACCTTTCTACTCTAACCATCCTTCTACTGTCTAGGAGTTTGGCTTTTTCAGATTCCACATATAAGTGAGACCATACAGTATTTGTCTTTCTCCAACTGGCTTCTTTTACGTAGCATAATGCACCCAGGTGTATCAATGTTGTCACAAATGGCAAATTTACCTTTTTTTGTCATGGCTGAATAGTATTCCATTGTCTACATATATACCACATCTTCTTTATCTGTCACCCCTGGATGGTTATGTAGGTTGTTACTGTATCTTGGCTATTGTGAATGATGTTGCAGTGAACATGGATATTCATATATCTGTTTGATATCCTAATTTTATTCCCTTTGTATATACACCCAGAAGTAGAAATGTTGGATTACATGGTAGTTCTATTTTCAATTTTTTGAGGACACTTCATACTTTTTTCCATAATGACCATACCAATTCACATGCTCACCAACAGCCTACAAGTGTTCCTTTTTCCAACACATCCTCACCAGCACTTGTTATCTTTTGTCTTTTGGTAGTAACCATTCTAGCAGGTGTGAGGTGATATTTCATCATGGTTTTCATTTGTATTTCCCTGATAATTAATAAATTTGAGCATCTTTTCATGTCCCTGTTGATCAATGTCCCTGTTGATCACTTGTATATCTTCTCTTGAAAAATATCTATTCAGTTCCTCTGCTTGTTTTTTTTTTTTTTTTTTAATTTTTTTTTCAACGTTTTTTATTTATTTTTGGGACAGAGAGAGACAGAGCATGAACGGGGGAGGGGCAGAGAGAGAGAGGGAGACGCAGAATCAGAAACAGGCTCCAGGCTCCGAGCCATCAGCCCAGAGCCTGACGCGGGGCTTGAACTCATGGACCGCGAGATCATGACCTGGCTGAAGTCGGACGCTTAACCGACTGCGCCACCCAGGCGCCCCATCTCTGCTTGTTTTTTAATGAGATTATTTGGCATTTTGCTATTGAGTTGTATGATTTCATTATATATTTTGGATTTAAATTTTTTTTTTTTAACGTTTATTTATTTTTGGGACAGAGAGAGACAGAGCATGAACGGGGGAGGGGCAGAGAGAGAGGGAGACACAGAATCGGAAACAGGCTCCAGGCTCTGAGCCATCAGCCCAGAGCCTGACGCGGGGCTCGAACTCACGGACCGCGAGATCGTGACCTGGCTGAAGTCGGACGCTTAACCGATTGCGCCACCCAGGCGCCCCTATATTTTGGATTTAAACCCCCTTATCAGACATATGATTTGAAAATATTTTCTACCGTTCTGTAGATTGCCTTTCCATTCTGTTCATTGTTTCTTTTGCTGTGCAAAAGCAGAATTATTTTCTTTTTTAGTCTGATGTAGTTTCACATATTTATTTTTGTTTTTGTTGCTTATGCTTTTGGTGTAATAGCCAAAGAAATGTTTCCAAGACTAATGTTAAGGAGTTTTCTCCCTGTGTTTTCTTCTAGAAGTTTTACAGTTTCAACTCTTATGTTTAGGTTTTTAATTAATGTCAAAGTAATTTTTGTGAATAATATAAGGTAGGGGTCAGTTTCATTCTTCTACATGTGATTATCCAGTTTTTCTAACACCATGTATTGAAGAGATTATCTTTTCCTCAACAAGTATTCTTGGTTCCCTTGTCAAATATTAGTTGATCTGTATGTGCAGGCTTATTTCTGGGCTCTCAGCCCTGTTCAGTTCGCCTATGTATCTATTTTTATGCCAGTACCACATTACTTTGATTACTATTGGTTTAAAGTATGGTTTGAAATCAGGAAGTATGATGCCTCCAGTGTTGGTCTTTTTCAAGACTGTTTGGCTATTTGGGTTTTTTGTGGTTCCATACAAAATTTCATTGGAATTTTGATAAGGATTATATTTAATCTATAGATTGATTGCTTTGGGGAGTATGGTCATTTAACAACATTAATTGTTTCAAAGTTTCAAAAGTTTTCAGTACACAGAACTCTCACCTCATTGATTACATTTATTCCTAATTATTTTATTTTTCTAAGCTATTATAAATGAATCTGTTTTCTTTATTTCTTTTCCAGATATTTTATTGTTAGTGTATATAAATACAACTGTTTTCTGTATGTCAATTTTGTTTCCAGCAACTTTAATGAATTTGTTGCTTAGTTCTAACAGTTTAGGTGGAGTCTGTGGGATTTTCTAAGTAGAAAATCATATCGGCAATCAGACACACTTTTACTTCCTCCTTTCTAATTCGAATGCCTGTTATTTCTTTTTCTTGCCTGATGGCTCTAGCTAGAACTTACAGTTGTATGTTGAATAGGAATGGTGAGAATGGACACTCTTGTTCCTGATCCTAGAGAAAAAGCTTTCAGTCTTTCACCATTGAGTGTGATGTTAGCTGTGGTCTTGTCATGTATCACTTTTATTATTTTGAGGTACATTTCTTCTATGCCCAATTTGTTGAAAGTTTTTATCATGAAAGGATGTTGTATTCTGACAAATGCTTTTTCTGCATATATTGAGATGATTATATGATTGCTATCTTTCATTCTATTAACTGTGTATTTCATTTATTGATTTGCCTATGACGAACCATCATTCATCCCTGGGATAAATCCCACTTGATCACGGTGTATGATCCTTTTCATGTGCTCTTGAATTTGGTTTGATAATATTTTAGGGGGAGTTTTTGAATCTATATATTTCAAGAATACTGGCCTTTGGTTTTCTTATAGTGATCTTATCTGGTTTGAGTATCAGGACAATGCTGGCTTCTTGAAATGAGTTGAGAGTGTTCCCCCCACTCCAACCTTTGGAAGACTTTGAGAAGGATTGGTTCTGGGCTTTTCTTTGTTAGGATATTTTTAATTGCTGCTTCAATCTCCTTACTTGTTATTGGTCTCTTCATATTTTCTATTTATTTGTGATTCAGCCTTGGTAGGTTCCATGTTTCCAGATTTATCCATTTCTTTTAGATTATCCAATTTGTTAGAGTATAATTGTTGATAATAGTCTCTTATAATTCTTTGTTTTTCTGTGTTTTTAGTTTTAATGTCTTCTCTTTCATTTCTTATTTTAAATATTTGTATTTTCTTTCTTATTCTCTAGTCTATCCAAAGTTTTGTTGTCAATTTTGTTTATCTTTTCAAAAACCTAGCACTTAGTTTTGTTGATTTTTTTTCTATTGTCTTCCTGGTCTTTATTTCATTTATTTCTGCTCTGATCTTTGTTACTTCTGTCCTTCTACTAACTTTGGGCTTAGTTTGTTTTTCTTCTTCTAGTTCCTTGATATGTAATGTTAAGTTATGTATTTGAAATCTTTCTTTTTTCTAAATTGTAGGAATGTATTGCTATAAACTTCCCATGTATAATTACTTTTGCTGAATTCTATAAACTTTGGTATATTGTGTTTTCATTTTAATTTATATCAAGATTTTTTTTATCAAGATTTTTTCGAATTCCCTTTTGATGGCAAATCTGCTTTTCAAGAATATTTTGTCTCATTTACACATATTTTGAACTTTCCAGCTGTCCTCCCATTATTGATTTCTATTTTCAAACCATTGAAATTGGAAAGAAATACTTAATTTTATTTTAATGTTCTTTCATTTGTGAAGCTTTGTTTTGTAGCCTATTGTATGATAATCCTGGAGAATGTTCTGTATGCACTTTAGAAGAATGTTTATTCTGATGCTGTTGGATGAATGTTTTGCATATGTCAGGACCATTTGGTCTAAAACATGGTTCAATTCCAATATTTTTTATTGACTTTCTGTCAGGATGATTTTCCATTGTTGAATATGGGTATTGAAATCCCCAACTATCATTATATTGTTATCTGTTTCTCACTTCATATCCTTTAGTATTTGTTTAATACATTTAGGTACTTCAGTGTTGGGTGCATATGTATTTATGACTGTTTTATCTTCTCGATGAATTAACCCTTTTATCATTATCTTTTTTTATTCTAGTTGCATTATTTGGCTTAATGTCCTTTTTGTTTGACACAAGTATAGCTACCCCACTCTCTTTTGTTCCCATTTGCATGGAATATCTTTTTCCATCACTTTACTTTGAATCTATGTGTGTCTTTAAAGCTGAAGTTAATGTCTTGTAGACAACATTTTGTTGAGTCTTGTTTTTTATTCATCCAGACACCCTATGCCTTTTTTTTTTTTTTTTGAGAGAGCACACAACACATGAGCAGGGGAGGTGCGGGGGAGAGAGGGAAAGGGAGAGGAAGAGGGAGGGGGGACAAAGAGAGAGAGAGAGAGAGAGAGAGAGAGAGAGAGAGAGAGAGAATCTTAAGCAGGCTCCATACCCAACGTGGAGCCTGACTCAAAGCTCCATCTCACAACCATGAGATCATGACCTGAGCTGAAATCAAGAGTTGGACACTTAACTGACAGCCACTTAGGCACCACAACTCTGTGCCTTTTGATTGGAGAATCGAATTCATTTTTGATGGGTAAGAACTTACTAATGCCATCTTATTGTTTTGGCTGCTTTGTAAATTTCCTTGTTCCTTTATTCCTCTCTTACTGCGTTCCTTTTGGGTTAGGGAATTTCCATAGTGGTCTTTGATTCACTTTCTTTATCTTTTGTGATCTCCTGTAAGTCGTTGCTTTGTGGTTACCATCAGGTTTACATAAATATCTTGTAGCTATAATAGTCTTTTATGTTAATATCAACCTAAATCTGGTCATATACAAAAACTCTACACTTTGACTTTCTTTCTTCTTCTTTCTTTCTTTCTTTCTTTCTTTCTTTCTTTCTTTCTTTCTGTTGTACCTTTGGTTTTAACTTTTCTCTTTTTTTTTGAGACACAATTAACATGTAACATATTTTTGATATCACCATTTACCTTTTTTTATATTGTGTATTCATTAACAAATTATTGTAGCTATAGTTACAATAGCTTGTCCTTTTATTCTTATATAGTTAGGTGGTTAACACACTACCATATGGTGGTATTAGAGCATTCTGAATTTGATAATATACTTAGTTTTATCATGTATATTTTTTATTTTAATATATAATTTGTTTACTTGCCTTCTCCTTTTGAAAGTACTCATTTCCTGAATGGCCTTGCTAACACGACTGTACTAAACTGCAAGGGAAACAAGGAAAGGTCTTTTTACTGGATGGCAAGTGCACAGCTAAAAATTGGAGTTCTATTATTAATAATGAGGAAGGGCATGAATTTTGAGAAGCAGAGAATAGTCTCTGCCCACAGGCCTTATTTCTCTGCTCTTTATTTTAAATAATAAAATGGGGCACTAGTGTAAATTTGCTATTATAATTTAAGTTGGGGGATTGCTGAAATAAGACTATTTTTTTAAGTCTCAGTTAAATGCAACAAGTGTTTAGTGAGCATCATATTGTGTAAGGTCCTGGGAATGTCAACAAGATATTGTCTCCTGCCTATGTAGTGCTTACAATGCACTGGGGGAATAAATAAATATACAGTTTTAGGATGATGTGTTAAGTGCAATGATACAGATATAAGTGTATCTCTATGTACATGCTGATTCATGGATTTATTTATACGAAAAAATTTTTCAGTGACGTACATTTCAATTTTGTTATTCTTTCATAAGTTTCCCTCTTTAAAAGGATAAAACTACATGAAAAGAAGTTTAAAAAATAGTGCAGAGATATATAGATTAGTTTTTATAACATTTCTCTTGACATTTCAACACTTATTTATTATTAAAGTTGATCTCTATGGCTTTTCTTACACTTGATTGAAGAAATGTCTTTTCACATCTCTCTTGGCAAGTCTCAGAGTAATTCATGCTTTAGATTATCAACAGTAATCATTGTAAATGATTAGGTTTCCTGTTCCTAGGAATTTGTTAAACAATGAAATGACCCCTCAATTTTAGCATTCACACCTAATAATGAGATTTCACATATTTTCTTTGTGTTTGGCATATTGGTATCTTGTTAAAATCACTAAATAGTTTCAACTATTGGTGATGATATATACTTTCTTCAAGTCTCATTAAAATATAATTTAAGGTTACAGATTTCATCACAAAATTTTTGTATATCAGTGATTCCATATCAAGCAAGCAATCAAGATTTGCTCAGTTAACTTAATCAGATAATTGAAAAGGGATCCCTCTTATAACTTGCTGCCTTGAATCTGAACCAGAATGGATATTATGACTAGCAGGTTCTTTGTGCATATATATTACTTAGTATATAGAAGTCATGTTTCTGAAAAAGGAAAGACATTCACACGCAGCTTTCAGTATTTATATATTCTATCTGACCATTTTGGAAATCAGAAAAATAAAAAATACTGGAAAAATTTTATAAGTATAATTACAAAGGTTCTTTTTGCTAGAGTGAGCTGTAGTAAACCTTTTTTTTTTTTCATCAGAGGAATCCTAAATTACAGAAACTGTGGAACAGTCTATAGTCTTACTAATAGTTACATATTTAAAATGTAAATCTTGAAATGTAATTCTTAATTTAAGAACCATATTAAAATGATAAATTCCTTGGGATGCCTGAGTGGTTCAGTGGGTTACATGTCTGACTCTTGCTTTCTGCTCAGGTCATGATCTCACGGTTTGTGAGATTGAGCCCCACATCCAGCTTTGTGCTGACAGTGTGGAGCCTGCTTGGGATTTTGGTATTCTCTCTCTCTCTCTCTCTCTCTCTCTCTCTCTCTCTGTCCCTCTCCTCCTTCTCTCCCTCTCAAAATAAATAAATATTACAAAAATAAATTTATTTTTGTTTTTGGAATTAATATTTTTCTCTACCAAAAGCATATTATAATTATTATTTTGCTTTATTTTTAAACTTTTATATGAAGTATAACAAATTTATACAATGTAAACTATGTATATTTATATATATATATTGCAAAGTGAATATGCCTGGGTAACTGACACCAAGGTCAACACATAGAACACTGTCAGCACTCAGAAGCCTGCCTTATGACTCTTCAATCAGTATTTTCTTCTTCTGTCTTAAAGATAACTGCTATTCTGACTTCTGACATTATAACATAATTTTGTCTGTTTTTGAACTTTATATGTATAAATCATGTCTGTATTTGGCTGCCTCCCCTTAATATCATGTGTGTAAGATTAATCCATATTATTTTGATATAACTAGAAGTCATTCATTTTTATGATTTATAGTATACCAATGCATCGTAACAATTGGAGACTGTAGAAATGTATGACTGTAACAATTGTTAGCTGTTGTCTTTGCAAATATTACCTCACCTCATTACCTCTTTCTTCTCCAATTACACATATAATAGACCATGTAATTTTTTTACCATGTCCCTCTGTCTTCTATATTCTCTTCTGTATATTCCATTTGTTTTTCCATGCTTTCAGATCCTTATTTTCTTTATAGCTTGCCTTGTCGTTTACTAATTCTTTCTTCTGTTGTGTCTAATTTGCTGTTAAATCTATCCAGTACTTTTGCATTTTGGTTTTGTATCTTTCAGTTAGAGTTTCTATTGGTTATTATTTTTTTAATACTTTCTAGTTTTCTGCAGTATTCTTATTCTTGTCTTTTGGTTTCTCAAACTTAAGCAACATATTCATTTTTAAAGTCTCTTTTGCTTATCTGCTTATCTCTGAAGATCTGTTTCTACTGTTTATTGTTTGTTTTTCATCAAGTTAATCCATCTCTTCATGTGCTTATTTGTGATTGAGAATTGGATATTGGTGTGAAAATCTGTAAAAATAATTTGATGCTTAAGGCACAATTATCTTTACTCAGAGATGATTTACCTTGACTTCTGTCAGGTGGATAAGAATCCTGCTAGATTATTTAAACATGCTTATTTCATTTGAAGGTAGCTGCAGCCCTTATGAGGGCTGGCACGTTTCCTGTTTACTCTTTTAAACCATAGCTTGTAGGTTCCTAATCTAGAGCTTGAGAGATTTTACTGGGACCTTTTGTTTTAAAATCTTTTCTTTTTACTTCCTGTCTTTTTTTTTTCCCTCCACGTACAAGGCAGGTTTTTGCATTTCTCAAAGTTGTGTGCAAGGACGGAGGTGGCCGGAATGTGACCCCCCCAGAGTCCTGCCTTAGTCCCTCCCTGCCCCATCCTCATGGCCTCTGCATCTGTGCATGGATGGAGCCCTGGATCCTGAACTCCTGAGTCCCCTGCTTCATCTGCACCTCCAGCAGCTGGAGCTTCTACTTCTCGGTCTTCAGCTCCTCCCAGATGTCGGCCAGCTTCCTCTCTAGCTGTACTCCCTGTCTGCTCCCACACTTCCTTAAAGACTGCATCTCATCCTGTAGCCTCATTATATCACCTATCACGTTCGCTGTCCCTGAGATTTTGCGGGACCAAGGAAAGTAGGGTGGGAGTGTCTTCGAGGTCTGGAGTTGACTTGATGGGATGAGGATTCTTTCGAGTAGGATACCTGCTCTCTCTGGGGCACTTCCTCTTTGGGGAGTACAGCCTCTTTCGAGGTAGCCTCATGCTCCCAGGTGCCTTGGAGAGGAGGGTTGTAACCTTCTCAAGGGCAGGCATGGACCCTGGATTGGATTTAGACTGGAAGGGGGGGCTGTCCCTCTGATGGAGATGGTGCATCATCATGCAGAGGTGGGGCTCCTCTGGCATGTGGACTTCTTGGGATTGAGTCTTATTGGCTACAAGAGACTTGAACTTTGGCAGGGCTTGCTCCAGAAAGAAGTGATGGAACTGAGTGTTGTCTCTGGTGAAGGTCTCTTCAGAGAGCACCTGCTCTCCTCCTGCTCACCTGCTCAGGGGTTGAGACCTTTTCTAGGGTGGAGGTCTTGTCACCAAGAAGGGCCATCTTTAGGCTAGGGGCTTCATCCTCAGGTGGGACTTCTGGGACAGGGGCCTCATCCCCAGAAATGACACTGTCTGAGCTGGGGGCACTTGTCCAGTCAGGCTCTCCTCCAGGGTGGGGTTGTTTGGGGCTAGAACCTTGAACTCCAGAGTTAGGGCCTCCTCTGAGATGGGGACCCTATCTGGAGTCAGGGTTTCCTCTGGGGTGGGGGCCTTATCTGGAGACAGAGTCTTCTCTGGGGTGGGGGTTTTATTCACAGAAGGGGCCTTTGCTAGGCTGCTCTGCCCTTTCTCGTGATTGGTTGCAGAGCACTGCTCGGAAGCCTGGGCTTTCAATCCCTTTCTGCCGGGGTGGTCTGGACCTCCCCCCTGAGGAAGCTGCCAGTGGAGCCTGAGTCTGGGATGGGCACTCCTAACTGGCTCCACTGGGTGTCTCAGATGGTTTGGCTGTGCTGTGCCCAGTGGGGGGCTGTCACCAGCTTCTTGACTGTAGGGAGGGCTGTTCTGAGTAGCATCTTCTTTGATTCCTTAGTAGGAGCTGATTCCCGAGATACCACTTTCCTTAACCTCCATGGTCTTCCTCAGTACTTTTACCTCATCTTTCTTCCACAGCACGAACTACTCCGGGGCCTCAGGCTGGTAGTTGGACAGGACCCTGTAGATCTCAGCGCAGAAGACTGTCTGCAGGTAGTCTAGAGGGCTGTCATAGGTCAGCTGCTCAGCTTGGGAGGCCTACTGGAGACCAGCGCTGACTGAAGGCATGTCTGGGTTCCTGAGGCTTAGGAGCCCACTGTCCAGCAGCTCCACAAAGTTGGATGGGAAGGCTGCCAGCTGCTTGTTCTTATTCCCCAGCCACCAGTCACCCCCATTCCCCTTTATCACTTCCACCATCTCCTCAATTTGCAGCTTTAGCTCATCTGCCTGCTCCAGGTTGTAGTCGAAGTTCACTTTGCAGCATCATTGGGGACCTCGAGATTTGGCCGGGCAACCTCAGCTGTATGCAGAGTGAGGGTACCTCCCTGGTGCTGGGCTGAGTCTCTGGGATCTCCTGCCCAAGCGCTCAGGGGAAGAGGCCACAAGATCCTTCTGCTCTCCAGGCAGCCAGCCCGGAGCGGGCCCTTTGCACACCTGCCAGACCAGGTCCCCGGGGGTGCCAGACTCAGCTTGTTCTCCTTCTGCACGCGGTATCCAGCCAGGACCAGCACCTCCGTGGCTTCCAGGTCACACCCCAGGGCAGACTAGGAGAATGGTGCCGTCCTTCAGGTAGCCGCGTACTCCCAGGACTTTTAAGTCCAAGACTTATCCCCTTTTGTTTCACAAAGATGTCAAAAGCTCTGCTCAGCTTCTAGAGCTGATTGATGAGAATTCTGAAATCAGTGGATTTTCCTTGGAGAAAAGAGAATGTGAATGCCAGGCTGACCTTTTGCATTCTATTCAACTGAATGAGATACAGCGGTATAATGGGTTTTCAGAATGATGCCAATTCCTAATCTCTCATGTAATGGTGTTCAGACCTTCATACTACCATAAAGGAGACAGATAGATTTAGGAAGATTCAGGTAACAGAATATGGCAAAATTTTACACTAAACTGAATTTTTCTCACATATTATCCCTACCATCCCTGCTAATTTACCTGGCTCCAAGCTATTAATCTATCTCTATATTTATTCATTTGTTTACAGACAAACACATGGATACATGTGTTTATTGTGTCTTATTTTAAAGGTGAAACATTTCATATTGATAATGACAGAATATTCTGAATGTTCTAGGGAGCAGTTTAGACAGTGACACTGCTACTAACTCAGCAAATATCAATTATCAACAATCAAGATGATAATCTTCTCTAAATTCAAATTCTATACATGTATGTCATTTAAAAAATTATTAGGAATTTTTAAATTAGGAATTTTTAAATTTAGGAATTACTTTGTTTTGAAAATAATTTTTGGTAAACTATAATGTTAGAGAGTTTGGTACGTAAGCAAGTTTCAGAATATTTTTAATATTGAATTTAGTGAATTAAGAAATGAATGTAAAACTAGTAGGACTAATGCAAAGTGCTTAATTACTACTTTCCTCTCAATAAAAAATTACAGTGGTGCCTCAGAAGTAAAAAAAAATGACACATTTTTTTATATAAAAATTAAAATTTTCTATGTGGAAAAAGACACAATAAAACATCAAAATATAAAAATTATTTGAGAGAAAATATTTATAAGACATATGGTAGAATAAGTACAAATATCTTTAAATATTAAAGCTCCTACCAATTAAGAATGAAATGAAAGGAAAAGCTATTCAGTACAAAAATGGAACAAAAGACAAAATCAGGCCTCCACAGAAATAGAAATGCAAATGGAAAAGAAATATAGGAAGAGATGCTTAATTTGAGTGAAATTCAATTAAAAGATCCATGAGATTCCATTTTCAACCATAAGTTTGTTGATAATCAGAAGATTGAAACATCCAGTTATTTAGATGGTAAAAAGATGCATTTTTTCATGTACTGTCTGTGAGTCAAATTGCCACAACTCTTGGAATGTAATCTGACTCTTGAATTTAATCTGTAATATCTATTAAAATTAAACATTTTTAATGCTTTTTATTTTGAGAGAGAGAGAGAACGAGCAAGGGAGGGTCAGAGAGAGAGGGAGACACAGAATCTGAAGCAGGTTCCAGGCTCTCAGCTCTCAGCACAGAGCCTTATGCAGGGCTTGAACCCTCGAACCGTAAGATCATGACCTGAACCAAAGTCGTATGCCTAACTGACTGAGCCACCCAGGCGCCCCTATTAAAATTAAGAGTATACATGTAACACAGCAGTGTGTTTTGTAGAATCTATCTGAAAAACATAAGCCGTAAATATTTTGTGTATACAAAAAAGACATGTGAATCGACATTGTGTTCTGTGATAAAAATTGAAAACAATCTAAAATATTCCTCAATAGAGAAATGTTGAAGAAATTATGCTGTGTTACTGTCCAAACTATGGAATGTTATGCGGCTAGTGACAATACTGACATCCGTGAAACATTAGTAAAAGGAAAACAGACTCAAGAAAAGACTCATTTGTATAGTGAAAGTTCATACTTTTGTAAAAACAACAATAACACCCTCTGATACTTAGGAACACACATTGATTAGTTTATGTTAACATACAAAAATGTTAATAAGAACATATGCCAAGCTATTAATATAAAGGATAGCGATAATAAACACAACATATGTGAAGGCAAAAATGTCCAAGTAATCAGACATTTTGTAGTATGTGGTAATGCTAAGTTTTCTCTTTTAAGGATAAGACTATTCAAATAGAGTCATATGTGTTTATTAATAATGATTGATATTCATTATTTTATAATACAAATGTAAATCAAACTATTTTTCTAAAAATTAAGCACTGATATTTATATCACATGTTTAAAAGAGCCATTGTTGTATTGCTGGTTTTTGAAAGTTTGCAGATCTATCTCAGACTAAGCTTTATACTACTCCTTAAAGTCTTGAATAAAAATACCTTTTTGTTAATAGTGCCATGAATATTTATTAGAATATTCTCAAATCATTCCATCTAATGGAATTTGTAAAATTCATTTGTAAAATTCCTACTTTTATTGTACCACTCTTTTTATGTTAAAAAATAAAAACTAATCTCTTAACATAAACAGTAAATCCTCTGAGAACAGCTGCGCAGAGAGAACTCAACAAATATTGAGTGATTGATTAGAATACTTAACTCAAATGGTACAGATTAGTTTTATTTTTAAATTTATAATAGACAGTTCAGAAGTTTAAAAGGAATAATCATAATGAAGAATAGAGAATATGGTTAGGGTAAAATAACATTAAACAAGTTGTATATTCTGTGCAAACAACACTGCTTTCATGTTCTTTTAGAAGCTGAATTTGTTAATTTCCTTTTGGAAAGTGTGGCATGAAATTGTGGAGAAGTTAATTTCCAAATTAAATTATTTTTCTTAACTCTAACTTACTTAATATTGTTTGCAAACCTGGGTGATTTTATATTCCCTTGTCACGTATATTAGTTTTCTGTGACTGCTGTAACAAATTACCATACTTGGTAGCTTAAAACAATACAAGTTTATCATCTTAGTCTCATTGTTTGGACCTCTAGAGGTCACAAGTCCAATGTAGGTCACACTGGGCTACAATCAAGATGAGGTCAGGGCTGAGTTCCTTTCTGGAGGCTCTTGGAGACAACGCCCGACATTGCTTGGCTCGGGCCCCTTCTGTCTTCAAAGCTGGCAATGGCTATGCAGGTCTTTTTCACACTGTGTAATTCTGACACTTGACTCTTCTGCTTCCCTCTTCCACATTTAAAGACCCCTTGTGATTAATTGGGCCCTTCTGGATGATCCAGAATAACCCCCCCCATTTTATTTTTAAAAACTTTTTTAATGCTTATTTATTTTTGAGAGAGAGAGAGAGAGAGAGAGAGAGAGAGACAGAGCATGAGTGGGGGGAGGGGCAGAGAAAGAGGGAGATACAGAATCCGAAGCAGGCTCCAGGCTCTGAGCTGTCAGCACAGAGCCCGATTTACAGGGCTCAAACTCACAAACTGTGAGTGAGATCATGACCGCCCCCTGCCGAAGTTGGATGCTCAACCGACTGAGCCACCCAGGTGCCTCAATCCCTCTATTTTGAAGTCAGCTGATCAACAACCTTAATTCCATCTGCACAGGTAATTCCCCTTTGCCATGTAAAGTAACATAGTCACAAGTGCTGAGGATTAGGACCTAGAAGTCTCTTGGGGGTCCATTATTCTGCCTACCACATCATTTTGTTGCTTACAGAACTATAGATTGAAATGGAATAGGGTGAGTCAGAGAGATGATAACATTTTTAAGAGATCACACTATCTAAAACAGCAGTTCATACGTTATTATCATTATCATTGTTTTTAATTGCACCTTCAAGGGAGAAAAGCATGTTCTTGATAGTGAAATACAAATAAAAACAAGAGCTGATTATTTGCAAAGGTATTAAATACGCTCTGAGATACAGGGGTTCTAAAATTCACTTTGAAAATTTGACATCAGAAATATGCAGAGTCCCAAACTCTTAAAATTACTGATCCTGGTAATTATTTCTGAATTATTGCCCCTTTATAAGCTCTTTATATTTTAAAATTTTCTTTTACTCTCTATACTTAAAAAACGGATGTATTTGCCCTTCAAATAAAAGGGTGATTTAATTAAAAATGAACAACTACTTTCTCTGAAGTACGTTTTGTTGGCAAAGCATTGTTGCAAACCTATGTCTCTGAGTCCAGAGTCTTACTCATTTTCACCTCTGATCAATGATCGCTTCTGCTCCAAGTACACTGAGCTAGCTATGGTAGACTTCCATAGGCAACATGTACACACGGCTATGTACTCTCAAAGAAGGAGATGTTAAGCATACTCTTGCCCCAGTTTTTCTCTTGCAAGAAGTAAATAGATGAAAACTTCCACTGATTAAATTCACAAATAGGCATGCTGTGCTTGGACTCCCTTTACACTCTTTGGAGGTCTTAGGAGTCTTGTTTATACCGCCCTTGGGAGCAGTAAGAAGAATGAGGGGAGAGCACATGAAACTCATAGACCTTGCACCTGTTATAGCTGTCTTTAAATCACCTGCTTTGTCTCTGTTTCATTTTCCTAATTTGAAAAATAGGGAGATTAATGACTTGTACTTCCAGTTATCTTCCAGTTCCAAAATTTCATGATTGAAAGATCTCTTTTTTGAAGACTAAATTCTACTTAGTCTAGAAATTGACAGTTATGGTCATAGTTATCTAAATAATTCTTCTCACTATGACTCTGTCATACTTACTTATTGTCAGTGGGAATGACTACTGTCTCTCAAAAGCCAATTAAGGGGTGTTCTTTCCCTGGTAAGAAAATCCTAAGCACACAGGATATCCCTTAACATGTTTTGAGCCATGGTCTTCTTGAAGTTTTACGGACACTATTCTGTGCCCTCGATTCCCTTAGCTGGCCCTGTCTGTCTTGGCACTGGGGGCAACTATACCTACTACCACTCACTAGAAGGATCTCTGCCCTGCAGGTCTTTAAGGACAAAATCTGCTCTCTCAGTGAAGCTCACTGCCTGTTTGCTTTTCCAGAAAGGAAAACTGGTACATCCTGCCTTCAGGGCAATATGGGTCTCTGTGTGAGAAAATAAGCAAGGGAAAGTTTTCAGCTTGTTCCTCAGAATTCTTTGTATATGTTTTACTCAGTGTCAGTAAATAGCTTTTATCTCACTAAAATACACACACACACACACACACACACACACACACAAACACAAAAGCAAAAACAAAGCAGAAACTTTCCACTGTCCATGGAAAGAAACAAGGGGGCTTTTCTTTGTACTGGTGCTTTCCCAGTGTGGGAACCTTGGGGGGAAATTTCTTCTTCATCAGCTTTCTTGAAAGGTGGGGAGAAGGGTATCTTCCTTACTGCGAAGCCCTGTATCTACTTCTCACGTTGGTGTTGGCTTTCTCCAAGACTTTAAATTCTTTTATTTCTGCAGGTTCTGAGGATTGATTTTTGCCTTCCTTTTCTGTATAAAACAGTCGCTACTCACTTTGTGCTTAGAGGATCCTTTCTTCCCAAATTTGACTGATAAGTGGAATGCAAATATGCTTTATAGTAATCGCACATTTATTTGCTCATTTATTCTTTTTTTTTGCTCGACTTTTAACTTACCTCCCTAACTCCTTTGAGCCATTTGCTCTCTCACCACGTTCCCACTCAATGGACTTCTATTCATACCTCAAATATGTCGTGCTCCTTTTGACCTTGAATCCTACCTTGCACTGTTTCAACTGTCTGGGTTGCTCTTCCCGTTTGCTATTTGCAAGGCTGACTTCTTATCCTAAATGCTACCTTCTCAGAAAGGGCTTCTCTGACAAGCTTGTGGAAGACAATGTATCTCTATCCCTACGAGTTAGGCCTTCTGTATTATCTTTCACTCTCAGGTAGAATCCTATCAGTTCATAAGATCTACCAAGTTGGCCTCTGATACCTGAGCACTCACTCTCATAGAAGCAGGATCTGCCTGTCTGATTTACTGAGTCTCAAGCCATGGAAAGCATCACCAAATAGCCCTGCCACAGATCTTGGTGACTGTAAAAACTTTTTATCTCTTCCCTCTTTCCCTCTTCCCAAATGAGCTTCATTAACTTCAGGAGAAGAGTGGGCTCACATCTAAACAACCTATTCTAACTAGGGCTCCAAAGTGTCTTCCCCGTGGGACAAGTTCAGAATTACTTATGTTTTTATGTCTTCCTGGTTACCACAAAAGACTGGACTGCACACTTTTCTGTCCCTTCTGTGAAATGAGATTGTGTTTCTGGTGGTGTGCCCATTTTAGGGAGGGATGCCAGGTTCTGAGATGTAGGGCATTCTTACAGAGATATTCTTTCTTTAGGAAGAGGTTCATTCAGTCTTTTTAAAAAATACTGAGCATCTGAGGTGGGATTTAAGGATCACTTTCTATACATCCTTCTTTATAAGAGTTCCTGGACACCGCAGAGGAATCAGCATGGTCAGCAAGCTCTATCAAAGCTGCATTCATGTTATTCCACTTGAACCTCCAGCCAAGTACTTTAGGTCTGCACAGGGGCTTTTAAGAAGGGATTGGAAAGTCCCCATTTTCATCACCATCTCAGCTATCTGGTATTTCCCAAGCCTGCACTTATGTCTGAGAACCCACATAAAAACTCTTACATCTGTTTTCACAGCCAGCCATTATTTCAAAAACACATTGTATCTATTTCTAGGGATGGTAGTCGTTAGTCTGTGTGTAGATAGACAGTCTTCACAGTAGAATTAATGACAACCCAAGGTTGTATTTGGACATTTTATCAAGCTCTTGAATTTAATTTTCTTGTTGGGCAAACCTGAAATTGGTGGGGTGGGGCCCAAAAACATGAATATGTGTTACTTTTCTCCTTGTCACCATTTAAAGAGATTTATGTAGACTCTAGAACTTTCTCCATTTCATAGAAAAAAAGGCTAGTATGGTCCAGAATAGTTTAGCATTTCAATCTCATTTCTGATCTAAAACTCTCCTTTTGTCCTCCCCTTACTGATCAGCCTAAAAAAAAAATGATGTTTGGGGTAGGGGTGGGAAAGCTCTAATCCTGAGACACTGTCTCCTCGTCTTAGATTGGGCTGTCAGATTTATCAAAAACAAAAGTAGACACAAAAGAAAAATAGTTAGATTTGAGTTTCGGATAAACAAATTATTTTTATTATAAGTATAATCCAAGTATTTCATAGTACACAGTTATGCTCATTGTTGTTACTGTTTATCTGAAATTCAAATTGATCTGGGCATCATGTATTTTATCTGGTATCCCTACTCTTATCACCTCTGGATCCTCCAGAGTGTTGGAGCTTGGAAAGGAGGAAAGGAAAGAGAAAAATATCTTTTGTGTAACTGAGCACATAATAAGCAATTTCTTCTTGATTGATTCTCGGGGTTCTGCTTTGCTTCTGCGAGTGACAGAAGCTCAAATCGGGGTCCTCTCCTACGGCACATGCATCCTCTTAGGAAGCTCTGCTGGTGACCTCCCAGCGCTCAATTCCCTGCTGCAGGGAATGTGTTCCTGTGTGAGCTCTTCTGAGTCGTCTGAGGAACCCCTTCTGGCAGGAGACCTGGAAGCATAGAAGGAAGACCAGCAAGGCCACTGACAAACTGGAAATCCAAAGTTATTCAAAGATCCATTTCCCCTTTTTACTGATAACCACTCAAAGAGATTAGCTTTCTTGAAGACCCCCTGATGTGGTTTTGGTAGACATTAGTTTAAGTGACAGTAGGAAATAGATACCACTTTCAAAATGGTCAAATAAGAAGCAGTTTACAAAACTTGAAAAGAGACAAACTGTTTACTTTCTATTTAAGGTTGAATGATATTTCATTGTATGTATAGACTACATTTTGTTTATCCATTCATCTATCAATGGGCATGGATTGCTTCTATGTTTTAGCTGTCATAAACAACGTGTTAGGAATGTGGGCATACAAATGTCTCTTTGAGGCCTTGCTTTCCATTGTTTTGAGTATATACTTAGAAGTGGAATTGGTAGGCCATATGGTAATTGTATTTTTATTTTTATTTATGTATTTTTTAAGTGTATTTATTTTGAGAAAGGGAGACAGAGAGAGCAGGGGAGGGCCGGAAGGAGAGAATCTCAAGCAGGCTCTGCACTGGCAGTGTGGAGCCCAACAATGGGCTCGAACCCATCGACCGTGAGATTATGACCTGAGTCAAAATCAAGAGTCAGACACCTAACTAACTGAACCACCCAGGTGCCCCTGTATTTTAACTTTTTTAAGAAACCGTAATACTGTTTTCCCCAGTGGCTGTACCATTTTGCATTCGAACAACAGTGCACACATTCCAATTTCTCCACATCTCCACCTGTACCTTTTTTTTTTTCTTTGTCATAGCCACTTTAATGGGTTGTGAGGTAATAGCTCATTGTGGTTTTTGATTTGCATGATCTTACTGATTACTGATGTTCAAGGGCTTTTCATGTGCTTGTTTGGTCATTTGCGTGTCTTCTTTGGAGAAATGTCTATTCAAAACAGCCTTTTGCTGTTTTATAAGTTGAAGTGTCTGTGTTTTTGTTGGTGAGTTTTTATAGTTTTCCATATATTCTGGATATTAATCCCTAATCAGATAAATGATTTATAAATATTTTATCCCATTCTATGAATTGCCTTTTTAGAGACAGAAAGTTAAATGATGGTTGCCAGGAGTCGGGGGGAAGGAAAATGGGGAGTTATTGTTTCATGGGTATTGGGTTTCAGTTTTTCCAGATGTGAAGTATTTTAGAAATGGATGATGACAATGGTTGTATAATGGATACAAATGAAACTGATACCACTGAAATGTGTACTTAAAAGTGGTTAAGGTAGTCAATGTTGTACATTTCACCACACACACACAAAATTAGAAAAAAGAACTCACCTGGGAAAGCCTAAGGATGAGAAAATAAAAGCTTGTTATAAAATGATCAAAGTAAAACAATAAATTTCACTCATTCATGAAAAAAATGAGTGTTTAAAAAGATACAGGAAGGATATAAGAAAACCAAAAGGGAAAATTCAATACCCTTGAACTCTTACAGTCACTTTGATGAGGGAGCAAAAGGCAAGCTGTCACCCCTCAAACCCCCACCTTCCCCACCAAGTGGGATAGGTGTGATATTTCTCAGGCACTCCTGGCTGCCCAAGAACAAAGGAAATGGAAAAACAAATGGTTAACTGATAGAGACCAAAGTCATACAGGACATTAGTCTCCATCAGTTTGCAACTATTTTAATGATTTACAAGAAAAAAGGCAATATCCAGAAACCTATAGACTCAGTTTCCTGGAGCCTTAACATCACCCTCCCCTCCATGGTGATGTGGGGAACAAAGGCAAGAAGAAAATAAAGAGAAAACGAAATTTCTTTATAACCTTCTGCCATTGACAAGTACTTGAGAGAGGGGATTAGAACTTTTTTTCCAGAAACTCCCTACTGTTTTTAAAAGTTAATGCTTTGCTAGAGGGAAAAATATCTTAGCCTGACAATAGCTAGGCCTCTAGTATCTTAGGAGTCCTCTTTAGCATATGAAAGTCCTTTTGGAAACCTCCCTTTTGTCTTTACCGCCCCCTTCCCCAACCAACTCCACGGTATGTAATCAGCCACTCCTCACAACCCCAGTGCAGCTCTTTCTGCCCACGGGGTCCTGTCCCATGCTTTAATAAAGTAATCTTTTTGCACCAAAGACCTCTCAAGAATTCTTTCTTGGCCATCGGCTTTGGACCCCCACCACCACTCCAAAACTGCAACAACTATCCCTAAGACTGAAATACTAGGGAGAAAGTGGTTACTGAAGCTGGAGGCAGAGCTGTGCAGAGAAGGTAACCAACATGAGTTGTGTCCTTCACTGCTAGGAACAGCCAGCTTTTGGTAACACCATAACTCTCCTTCCTCTTTCCCATCTCCTGTTCATTCTCCATAAGAGTGGCACCCAGAGAGAGCCAGAGGGCATGAGCACCCGTTGATGCACCCATACTGGCCAGCCTGTCTGGGTGGGATTGTGGGTGCTGGGGGTGAGGTGGAGAAGGGTTGGAAGGTGGACCTGAAGTGGAGGAGAAAAGCACATTATATTCTCTCCTTAGGTTAATGACTCTTGATTCTTGCTCATTCTCTTTGAACTTTTTAGTCTGATTTTGCCTAAGCCTGGAAGGGTATATAATGTTTGCAGCAGCAGACAGAACCTTCAGTAGGCACATGGAGATGTGTATGTGGGCAGTCTCGACAATGTGTGCTATTTAGCACCAATAGTCCTCAGCTTTGGTGTTAGTAGAAATCTCAAACTATTGGAAGAGCCTTATTCAACAGCCTGATTCAGGTACAAATTAAATCAATATATTATTAATACACCACCTGGAGGAAGATAGAAGTTTTGTGGAGTCTGGAGTTTATTCAATTTTGTAGAAACTCTTTGAGAAAAGGATACAAAAGTATGAATGCAGATTTAGCTATGAAAGAAACTATTGATATAGAATTCAAAACCCACATCACATTTGAAAAAGTTGACTAATGACGAAGATATCACAAAATCTCCACACCTCTAAGATATTATTTTCTTCTCCTCTTGGGCTGATACTCTTTGAATACTCCTTTACATAAGAAATATAGTATTTTCGATACAGAAAGCTAATTCAGCCCTTCCTCTGAGATAGTTGATTAAAATTTGTGTTTAGAGATATTTTCACCACTTACAATTGCTACCACCATGCCAGGTTTTAGAATTTAAGAAAACCACCATAGTGCATTTATAATTGTATCCAGAAAGCATATTCTTTTTTTTTTTTTTTTTTAATTTTTTTTTCAACGTTTATTTATTTTTGGGACAGAGAGAGACAGAGCATGAACAGGGGAGGGGCAGAGAGAGAGGAAGACACAGAATCGGAAACAGGCTCCAGGCTCCGAGCCATCAGCCCAGAGCCCGACGCGGGGCTCGAACTCACGGACCGCGAGATCGTGACCTGGCTGAAGTCGGATGCTTAACCGACTGCGCCACCCAGGCGCCCCCAGAAAGCATATTCTTGACACAAGTCAATTCTTTGACTAGATATCAATGTGAATCAAATTCTCTGTTTACAGTTTTAACTCATCTAACGATTAGGATATTTTCCACAGTCTACCTTCTGGCTGTGTACATTTCACATCGTCTTCTCTACCCATATGCTCTGGTTCCAGGTGCTATAGCATTTGCTCACATTGTGACTTGACCTTTGGACTTGTATGCTTGTGTTATGAAACTGGGTGTGTCTACACAACAGTGTGTTCCTTAAAGCCTCTCCCAGCTGACAATAACCTAAGGCATACATGCCTGGGAACCAAAGAAATATATCTCATTAAACTTCATTAAGCTTGCTATAAATGTATTCCTGACTTAACTTCTACTTCACTATCTCAAACGTGCCTGTAATGACTCCAACTTCAGAGCAGGCTGGGATGGAAAGAAATGGTAGTCTTTAATGGTTAGGGTTAAATATCTTATTTTTGCTGAATTTCCAAAAATTCATGACCGTGTGAACACTTCTTTAGATGCTCTTAGCACGTTGAGGGCCCCCAAAGCTTAAACCTCATTTGCTTCATGCTAAACCCATCTCTGTTTCCCAACCCTTTCATCCTGGAGCGCTCAAAATACTTCCTGGGTGGTTGGATATGGTGAGTTCTCCTGTCATGCTCAGATCCTCTTATGAAATCCGGCATCTTGTGCTGTCTTCAGCCTTTCTAAGATAAGATCTCTCAGGGACTTAACATCTGTGACTGTTGGGCCCTTTTGCGCCCCCGTTCCTAGTCCCACAGGCTTTAGTAGGTATTTAGAAAGACAAAGTTGCAAGTTTCACTTTTCCTCCAGCTCTCAGGTAAACCTTACAGGTATAACTTGATACCTAGGGATGATATACCATATACTGCAAATATTTGAGTCCCAGGCTTCTATTAGCCAGATACATGATTAATACAGGAAACCTCAGGACGACTGGGACCAGAAAGCTTCAGACTGTCTCTCTGTTAACTTGAAAACCATCAGCGGGGGCGCCTGGGTGGCTCAGTCGGTTAAGCGTCCGACTTCAGCCAGGTCACGATCTCGCGGTCCGTGGGTTCGAGCCCCGCGTCGGGCTCTGGGCTGATGGCTCGGAGCCTGGAGCCTGTTTCCAATTCTGTGTCTCCCTCTCTCTCTGCCCCTCCCCCGTTCATGCTCTGTCTCTCTCTGTCCCAAAAATAAATAAAAAAACGTTGAAAAATTAAAAAAAAAACAAAACAAAAAAAACCCATCAGCAGTGCCCTGAGAATAGTATTGGCCAATATTGTTTATGTATTGCACATCTCGATATTAGTTTCATTTTTAGTTATCTAGATGAAGTCTACATCTAGATGAAGCCTGAGATCTTGAAATCACTTTTGGACTACTGGTAATTTTACTGTCAAGGCATTTGAACGAGCTGGTAACGCTTATAATTTTAAGCGAGGCCAGCATCTGAGGAAATTCAGATTGAAATTCTTGTTTCTTTATTCTGCCCAATTGTGGGTAGAATACCAAAGTCAAAAAGACATTTCTTTGATTCTGGGAATAATATGTTCCTCATCCTATTGAATTCTGCTGCTCATTTTGCACTTGTAAGTTTGTAGTTTATTTTTATTTATTTATTTAATTTTTATAAAACTTTTTTAATGTTTATTTAATTTTGAGAGACAGAGACAGAGGACAAGCCAGGAAGGGGCAGAGAGAGGGGGAGGCACAGGCTCCAGGCTCTGAGCTGTCAGCACAGAGCCCGACATGGGGCTCAAACCCACAGACCGTGAGATCATGACCTGAGCAGAAGTCAGACGTTTAACCCACTGAGCCACCCAGGCGCCTCTAAATTTATAAATAGTGATAGCATACATATATGCAGATGTGTGCTACATATATGATATGCATATAAAATATTTCTTTTTTTTTCCAGGCATGTAAATGAAACCAATATCATGTCCCTACTAGCGGTGAATGGTCTTCCCCTACAACTGGCCATACTAGTGTTCAGATATTTAAAACAGAGATCAAGATGAGGTTGCTAAGACTTCAACTATAATTTGGGGCACATATACGTATAAAATGAGTGTTTGATGACTTCCCAGCAGGTTAAGTTCAGGCTTTTTTCTTTCATTGTCATGAGGAAAGAATAAATACAGTGCTAGATGAAAGCAGGGAGGGAAATTGCAATGCAGGAGATGCTTAAGGAGTACAATAATAACTCACTTACCTACAATATATGGTTGTTGTGACATCCCAATCAGGCGGAGTACATTAAAACATTTTGGAAAATGTAAAATGCTGTAGCCAAACATAATTATGTTTGTGTTTTACAATTATATTTCTCCCTATTTAAATATAAGTATTGACCCAATAATCTGTGCATAGCAGGAGTTCTTATTTTAAAAACTCACAAAGGTTTAAATGGATTAAAACATTTCTTGGAGGCCTCATGGTTCTAATTATTCCCATTAAGTTGAACGTAGTTTTCTAAAAATAGTTCACTTTAGAACCATGCAGATTTTAGCAAATAGTATGTTTGAAGACTGTTATTACTGGGGATAAAAATTAAGGCCAATAAAGAATACTCATAAATAGGCTTGAATAAATCCAGTGGAATAAAATGTAAGATAAGATTTACTTCAATATAGTGTTACCTTAAGTTTCACCTCCCTTCCCACTCTTACCTGCCTGTTTGTTACGCTATTGACAGTGATATTTTCCTATAAATTTCCACTAAAACTTTTTTTCTCCACAACGGAGACATGGATCACAGATGTTGGTAGTTCCTGGTTACCTTTTCCTTCCAACCTTCACTTTGATATTCTGGATGAATTCCCCAGGACTAATATCAGAACAAAGAACGAGACAAAACTCCATTTCTGATTATCGTATATGCCTGTTTGTGGTTCGTAAGTCTACAAATGATCAAACTTTGTGTTTAGCTTACAAGCTCTGACTAATACACACAATATGTTAATCTTTAGTTTGCCACATAATTAATACGTATTGGAATGTGGATGGATAAATATAAACAATAAATATCTACATATATTTGTACATATAAATTTTTAAACATTGGACCATAAAAGACTAGACATCTATTTTCTTATTTTATGAGGCTAGTCCAGTTGTAACAATAAGGTGCAGTTTATAAACAGCATTTTATTTATGAGATTATTTGAATTGTGAAGGAATAATCCCTTTGCTTAAAATTATTGAGGTCTAACTCCTGTAAATACTTTTTAAACCATAAAAAAAATATAACAAAGTTGCTCTCACAACTGAAGATCAAGGGCACATGTCAAACTAAAAAACAGATGTAACATCTGATTTTTAATTCTAGCAAGACACAGTCCATATTTCAGTTTATGTCTTTTCTGATTGATTCAGCAGGCCTGACACTGAACAGCATACAATGTCACCAGCTTGATGAGGTGTGACCTGTCCTAAGGTCACTGAGTAGCTGTAAAAAAACTTGCACATGTGTTCCCAAGCATTGGGCTTCAAAAGTGGACAGTGTTACTTGGAAATATATTCAAAAATAATGTTTCCAATTGCTATGCACTTTTAAGGTTTACTTTGCTGAAAAGAATATTCTTTGGAATAAATAGCAATATTAGGGATAGAACCAAGAAACATTCATAATAGGAAATATTGAATTACTGTAGTGCAGCAATGATTTTTACATTTCATTAATGAAACAATAATTCCTTTGCTTTAAAATAGACAGTTGAATTAGATAATTGTGTCATTCTCTCTCTAGCTCTAAAAGTCTGTAAGTAAACAATAAAGATCAATACGGAAGAAAGAAAAGCAGTAAGCCAAATGGAGGCTTTCTTCTTACACTTTGTGACTTCGATCTTTGTTCTGGCTCTCCCTTTCAAATCATGTTTTCATTCAATATAATAAGTATCCTAAATGGGAATCATCAAGCTTAAACCAAGCAAAAATTTAGTGATGAGATAAACCAGGAAATATCCAGAAAGGGAGCTGATGTGTTTATAGTTATATCATCTTTGTTCATTCTACTTTGAATATGAAGTTATTTGTATGTCACTAGCAAATTCCTTAGCAAAATGACCTCTGAATCTGTTTTAAAGTGGTTGAAATGAAAAGCAAAAAAAAAATAATAATAATAATAATTTGATTTCCACTCTCCCTGATATTTTCACTTCCATTAAAAAAAAGTGTTTAAAAGCTATTGTTTTTGACAGCCATCACAGAGGCAGATAACCATGGCTACTGTCTCGCTCAGCCGTCAGACTTCAGAACTCAGGAGCGTCTGGTTGAATAAATCTCCAGCATTATCCGAAATGAATTATTTGCAATAAGTCATTTTTCTTCCCTAGCATCTTGGTCTTCAGTGTTGAATATCTTTCCTGTCTGAATATGTTTTCTAAAAGCACTGATAAGCAGAACTGATATGGGTAGAGATCATTATAAA
Source organism: Lynx canadensis (assembly GCF_007474595.2). Lineage (NCBI taxonomy): Eukaryota > Metazoa > Chordata > Mammalia > Carnivora > Felidae > Lynx > Lynx canadensis. The sequence goes on from NC_044306.2 coordinate 87,917,548, forward strand.
GAAACATAGCCTTCATAAAAACTGTGCCAATATCCATGCTTGGAAATGGGTATGATTTACTCCGATACATTTGTGTTTGCTTTCTGGTATGTCTCCTACCTCATGCAGTATTTCTAAATTGAAAGTAGAAAATAGAGCCCCCCAGAAGCAAAGGGGAGGTCAATTTGGTAGGAAAATTTGCATCCTAATAATAGAATAAAACACTCCTGTGTCTCTGAAATGTCCTTAATTTTTGTAATCACTTAAAGAAATATATAATTTTTTAAAAAATACCCAATGGAAAGTTCTGGGCAACATTTGTACATTATCAGTTTTTTCCCTAAAGTTTTCTTAATATGGAGGTTATTTTTCTATAAAGATCAAGGAAGTGCTTATAAAAACATGCTGAATGTTTTATTACAAATTATGAAACTGCTTAGAGTAGCATAGCATGAAATATAATTTTATCTTGAGTGTAGCACTGTAGCATTAATTTTCAATTATGAAAGTTCAATTATAAAGTATGAACATCATAGATATTAAATATGCCGTCTGGTAACAAAGTTCAATCATTCTCATGAATAATATTTTACCAATGTTTTGAAAGTTATGTGGAATATATAGAGATTTTTGATAGAATTTAGAAACAAGTCAGGATTGTGTCAACCCGCCCATTTTGTAGATGAGAAAATTGAGATGGAGACAAGATAAATCATTTGCCTGATATCCCGTTAGTCCTTGGTGTAGAATGAGCAGCAGGGCTATTCTTCAGCAATCATACTCACTCTTTACTGTAGGAATCCTTCTAGGATGTAGGACTGACATAGTAATATGCACAAAATGTAAATCCAGTATTGGGAAATTTTTACCTAACTTTGTATTGAAAATGTGTGTAATATTTCACAGTCACTGTGATGTAACGTAAGTGAAATATCTTATGATTCTAATGAAGGTTTTGATTCATGGCACAATACTTTCTAAATACTGAGGTGATTTATTATTTGAACACTGTGCATTCCTTGAGTCATTGCACGCTCTACTTCAGTTATTAGACACACAATATACGATATATTAATGGCTAGAATGTACACTTTTGCTTTTGAACTTCAGACCTATTCAATGGAGAGAAAAGTAGTTTTCACAATTGTACAATATTTAGTATATTTAGGAATTTGGATATTGTGATAAAATTTTTAAAATAATTTTCCTTGATAAGAGTATCGTTTTGGAACATGTTGGCCAAATTGCAGCTTCCTAATGCTGGCATCCTTAGAAGCTTACATCTATAGTAAATTGGGACTTTGTAGAGAATAACAACTTAGACTTCAGATACAGTTTCTACTTCCTAAGAATCCAATAGAGAGAATAATAGAGGTGTTTCCAAGCATACTTCTCAATACAAAGGGGAAAAATGAAGAATATTAAGAGGTCAGGGATTATATAGATAGGTTAGAGATTGAAAAAAGATGAAATAAGCTTCAGAAAGCTTCAGAAATAGGTAGATATTGAAACAAATAATTAGACATAAGACGCAATATGCTTCCCTGGAAATCGTTCCAAAAGTGAGAAATAGCTTGTGCACAGAGAGACTCAAAGGTCTGTCTGAAGCAAGGAAACGTGCTATCAGAGAGGGTATGAAATGGAGGTTAGTGAAAAGTAATATCAAGCGAATAGAACTGTAGGGGAAGGGAATTGGATGTTAAAGATATGGGTGTCCTCTCTTACACTCATGATTTCTAATTTCATACAATTCACACTAAGCACAGAATTGTGGACAAGAACATGGATTCTGGAAGCTTTATAACCTTAGGGGTTCTCTCTAACTTTAAAATGTGAATAATAATTCCGCTTACCAAATAGCACTTTTTGAAATCTTATTATGAGCCAAGATCTAAACACTTTACATATATCAACTCAATAGCCCTCAAGATAACCCCTCGAGATAAGTTCTAATGCTCTTGTTAGGAGGATTAAGTAGACAATTAAATGCCAAGCACTTAAGTGAAGGTAGCAAAATTGCCAAAAAATTAGCAATTAGGATCATCTTAGTGAGACGGTCCTCAAAATAAAATGAACATATGTTTAATCCAAATCTAGTAAGTCATTGTGGGTGGTGATATCACCAATGTCAAAAGAGTAAATTAACAGTTACAGCTGGAATTGTTTGTGAATTTAAGCCTCATTATAGTGTCTGAAGGTTAAAGTAAATCACCTATCCATGTTGTGATGCTTCACATTTGTAGGTCAACTATTTTTACTTGTTCTTTGTGTTTCAGGAGGTACCTATTTTCACTGCACACAGATATGCCTCGAAAATGGGTTTCTAATGAGTACATTTTTGGTTTTGACTAGTTGGTTCTGTTCAAAATAAATGTAACTTATAATAAAACCTATTAACATTCTGGTGGAATTTACTTGATCCCTTAAGTATTTCCACCTCTTGGGGGTGCCTGGGTGGCTCAGTTGGTTGAGCGTCTCACTCTTGATTTTGGGTCAGGTCATGATCCCAGGGTAGTGAGATCAAGCCCCGAGTCAGGCTCTGCATTGGCAGTGGAGCCAGCTTAAGATTCTCTCTCTCTCTCTCTCTCTCTCTCTCTCTCTCTCTGCCCCTCTCCTCTGTTCACGTGCCCTCCCTCTCTCTCAAAAAAAATTTCCACCCCTTGTCCACAGTAGTTTTGAATGTCTTTTCTCACTGTGTCAAGGCCAATCAGAAAATCTCAATCTTCATAACAGAACTCTGCAGAAATAGTTTGGGCCAACATTCTCCAACATTTGGAACAGGTGCTGATTCTAAGAGACTGGAAGTTAATGACTTCAATTGAAGGTACGACTTGCTTCCACATCTCCCTGGTCTGTAACACAGAGGAATTAGAGTTAAATAAGACTGGTATACTGATTCTACTATAACGTACATGAACTGGTTTCTGTATCAATTGCAAATGAAGAAAAGGGCAATTCCTCCTGAATAGTCACTCTGGATAAGAAATAAATTAGTCTTTCATATTAGATTTTGTGGTTTTTGATTGAGGTATAATTGTTACCTTGAAGTCTTTAGTTTTTCTAGTTTTCACTTATTTGTATATTATAATATAGTCAACTAAACAGTTATTAATCAACAAGTACAGTATGAAGAACATGATAAAGTGATTTGCCAGTTAGGCACATGATTACTATCCTCAGTAAAACTATAATCGGGCAAATATTAGGGGTATATTTTAGATTTTTTTTAAATAGGGGAATGATATGAATCCCAAGCTACAAAAATCCTTGGAGATTGTTGGAAGTGATTTATGCAATATAGTCAAATCAACATGATGGTCTCTTTCTGTTATGATTAGGTTGCAACTTTTTAAGAGAGAACTATTAAAGATAATATTCTAAGCTGAAGAGCATATTATAAAAGTGGAGAAGTTGAGCTTTGATACTTTTCAGAAAGCCAAGAAAGGAAGAAGTTGGAATAAATTTTAGAAAATGTTTGTGAGGCCAAAATAATGATGTCAATAAAAATGCAGGAATAGAATATAGGCTGTGCTCTTATAAACTAGTAACCTTCTTGGCTGGGCTTCAAGTAATGCTGTTTCTGATTGAGCATTTTTTTCTTTAACATCATACAATATGCACATTGATTTGTCAAAATAATGAACCCCTCCAAAATCCACTGATGGCAATTCAACTCTAACTCTGAGAGCACTATATGAGACCTGGTATTCATCCTGATGAGTTTTTTCCCCCTCACACAGGATGTTTTTTCCATTTTTATTTTAATTTCTTTTTTAGTACAGAGAATCGATGTTGACTCACATGGGCTTTTTTCCTATCCTTCTTTTGTTTTCACTCTTGTCTAGATTCTTTTGAGACTGGCTTTCTGCCAGTTGTTGACTCAATAACTTAGTCAATTTCATAAATCAGTTTCTACCTGGATCCAACTTAAATTTTAAGTGGATATACTGATGATTCTTATGCTATCCCTTTAACACAGAAGTGATGACTGCCTTCTACAGTGATAAAGAGAATGTTTTGCTGCAAAGCTATATTTGGAGTTTGCACATATTATAAAAACATAAAAACAAGGCATTCGTCTTTATGGGAAATTGTGCAGAATAGAAATACTTTCACACATATTTCAAATACTAATCTGTCTCTGAGGATTTAAGAAAATAATGCTGTTTCAAACTTCAAGACTCTTTGAAATAATGCCCAGTCTTCTGTTGAAGAGGCCATATAGCAGAGTTCCAGGGACATAGACTTTGGAGTGAAACATCTCTAAGTTCAGACCACTCCTCATGGGACTTTCTAACCACCTGTCAGGTTCCTTTAGTCTCTACTCCCTCATTGGTAAAATAGAGATTATAGTATATCCCCTGTAAAGTCATTGTGAGCGTCAAAGGGGATATACGTGATTAAACAGAGTAGGACATTAACAGCTAGGAGATGACAGTTCTGAGGGAGAAGAAAAATTTATCAAATTACAATGAGCAGTTTGCAGCTCTTTTAATTAGAGAAGATATTCCAGTCATGTTTGGTCTTGCTTTGTGATAATTGAGAAGTAAAGTATATAATCTAAGTACATATAAAAATTTTTGGAAGCCCACAAACTACCTGCTTCTGCCAAGGAGGATAGCAGAGGGGGGCATACTATTCATATGATGGTAGAAGTTTGCAGTGAATGACTGGGCTCTGGTCTGCTGTCAATAGAACAAAAATGAAAGCATCAATTTAAACAGGGCACCTGAATATCTTGTATCTCTGTGACATTGTTTTAGGCAAAGGGATGGAGCAATGAATAGATAAAACTTCCTGATTTCTTAGAGTTTATATATGGGTGAAAAGGACAGACAATTGATAAGATAAATAGGTAATTTATAACATATAATAGAAATGGAATAAGCGCTTTGGAGAAAAACCAAGCAGAAAGTGAAAATGTTCATTGGGTAAAGAGGGAAAGCCTCTTGCTTAAGACTTGAAAGAGGGAAGAAGCCATTAAATTCCTGGGGCTAAGTGTTCCAGACAGGGAAGAGCTAAGGTAACCGTCCTGAGGCAGGAGGGAAGTGGCATCCCCACCATCAGCAGAAAAGGCAACATGGGAAAGGACTGAGGAGGAGGAGGAGTAATTGCCCCCAGAGAGCTGCAGAAACTTCTAGGCCATTGTAAGAATCTCTGCTTTCCCTTAGTGTGAGATGGAAACCAGAGGACAGATCTGATAGGACCTAATATTTTAACTTAACCACAATCACTCTGGCTTCTGGGTTTCAAGTGCTCAGTGATCTGTGAAGGTTATTGGTGGGGGTGGGGGGGATGATTTATTTAAAATATTCAAATGTGAAACTGAAGATTAAATGATAAGAGTAGTTGCTTATATTTGTTAACTTTCCCTTCTGGCTAAATCTTGCATAGATTTCACATTACATCATCTCATTTAATCCTTACTAATGTAAGAGCAGTACATATGCTATCCTCATTTTACAGACCTGAAAATGAGTTTATAGTGTAAGCAACTAAGATTACAGGGCTAATGAGTCACATTGAGTGACTAGAGCAAATCATATGAGAATTACTTAAATTAACATATGAATGCTCAGCAGTGGGAAGATATTTCAAACCGATTCATAAATATATGTTTTTTATGTCTTGACAGTCTTTAGCAAGTACAGGTGAAACAGACATACTGGTTTTTGATGTACAGTGTTTCTTTTTTTCATTTTGACACAAAATTCGGTATACTAATTAAGTCTTGCCAGGAAAAGAGCAGATTTTGAAATGGATTGAAACAAATGGATTGAATCGCTTTTAATCTAAATTTCTTCTCTTTCACATGTCTTCTGTTCAGGTTCCAGTGACAGTGAAAACCCAAAGTGCACTGATTGTTTTCAAAACATTAAACATTTTTTGAGAGCCCTGAGGAACTAATTTAATTTAAATCCTAGTGGAAACATGAACATAAGGACTCTCTTGCTTTAAGAGAGTAGAAGGCACCTTTTACTTTGCTTTTCATACAGAAAGGTTAGTCTTCTTATGCGCCATGTGGTAGACTGAAAATATGCCCAAAGATGTCTATATCCTAGCCTGAAACTTGTAAAAATGTTATCTTCCATTGCAAAAAAGAACTTTGAAGATGTGGTTTGGGATTTTTAAGATGGAAAGATGATCTGGGAATATGTGGGTGGGCCCAATGCAATCACAAGTGTTCTTACAGCAGGGAGGCAGGCGATCAGAGAGGAGTGTAGATGTGATGACCAAAGCAATAGTTGGAGTGAGGCAGAAATAGCCATGAGGCAAGGGAAGCAGGTGGCCTCCAGAAGCTGAACAAGGCAAAGGAAATGGCTTGTCCCCTTGGAGCCTGCAGAAAGAACCAGCCCTGCTGACAACTTGAGTTTAGCCCAGTAAAGCTGTTGAACTCACTTCTGACCTCCAGCAATGTGAGGTAATAAATTTGTGTTGCTTTAGCCAGTAGGTCTGTAGTAACTTGCTACAGCAGTCATAGGAAACTAACACACTCCCTTATTTCCCTCCGGTTTTTGTTTCAGTGTCTTCTTATAGGTGAGATTTTCCCTGAACTCCCTATGTAGAAGAGCTACACTCTTCCTACGCACCTGCCAACTCTATGGCACCTTTCCTCTTCATTTTACACTCTGTTGTTGAGTCTCTCCTTAGTACAGGGTTTCATCTTGGAAGGTAGCTTCATTTGGTTAGTTTCAGGAGTCCACAGGGTCTGGATAACTCAGCACAGTCACACGTTACTATGGCCCCTTTGTTCTCATCCATAGATCGGAAGCTGAAGGGCTCCCTTGAAGTTTTGGTGGCTGCTTACAGCTGGCCCTACTAAGCTTTTCCATGAATACCTCTTGGCAATATTTGGTTTCTCCAGTTCTCAGGGCCCTCAGAACCCCCTGTGCCTTACCTCTATTTTCTGCTTAATAGCTTCTGATGTTATGTGATTCTTTCCACTTTGGGTGGCTTGTGGCCAATGACTCATAGTTTGAGATTTATAAGGATATTCTGTCACTTAATATTGTTGTAGATATTGTCTGTGGGCTTTGAGTCTTTGCTTGTTGTTTATGGGGGATTTAGGGAGATCCCGAAACTATGCCACCACTGCTATCTCTTCCCAGAATCTTCTAATATCATTTAAAATACTTGAAAATCTTGGAATGGAGTGTTTTTTCTTTTTCTTTTTTTAAAACAGGTTTTGGATAAATACAGGAAAAACAAATATACATTACTTACGGATTTTGAAACTAGAATTGTTAATGAACACTTAATAAACTACTGTCCCAGTACAAACTTATACTTAACATTTTCTTAAGACAGACCTCTCTTATTTTGAAGGGAAGTCAAAGCTATTTCATTTACTGTATATCATCAGGCACTGTGCTGAGTAATTTGTGTCCATTTGGTCAAGTATTCTAAATAGCCTTATGAGGATATGTTAGCCACATGTGACAAATAAAGAGCCTGGGGCTGAGTATATTCGATTTGCTCAAGGTAGTAGGTGAGATGCTTACAGAACCCTGGCTTCTGAGTGTGATGCAAAGACAAGGGCTCACAAGAGAGACACAGTCATTGCCGGGCTCTAATTATAGCAGAAGAGAAGATGTGGAGGAACAGATAGAAAATTACTCATATGGACTGGGCTAGCATGTTATGGGGTTGGAACTTCAGTAACAGGATGGACCTGTGGATGAACAGGATCTACTCATACTGGCCTGTGGGGGAAATGGGACAAGACTTTCTCATCCTAACTCCTTAGTAAGTGGGGCTGAAAATTCACTACCTGTCCCGAGTAGCACCTGGGTTGATTAAGAGAGGGAGGAATACTGTGGAGACAAGACAAGGCCAGTATGGGACAAACAGAATGATATGTTGTTGGTTTCTAGCAAGTTTAACAATGTATTAGAAAATCTATTGAGGGGCACTTGAGTGGCTCAGCCGGTTAAGCGGCTGGCTCTTTATCTCTTCATCTCAGCTTAAGTCTTGATCTCAGGGTTGCGAGTTCAAGCCCTATGTTGGGCTCTGCACTAGGCATGAAGTCTACTTAAAAAAATCTGTTGAATTGTTGTGTAATTACTCTTAAAATACATGGAATAAAACTATCAGAGTAAGCGAGGGGTGCTTTGGAAGTTTCCATGCCAAACAAAAGAGCAAAAACAAACAACAAACAAAACAAAATGAAAACCCCCAAACCAACCAGACAAATAGATAAAAAGACCTTCCTACACATACCATACTATCAGTTGATTTTAGTTAGAAAATATGCCTTTGATGTTTGGGCTTGTATCAGCCCGGTCCATACTTAGTATGAGTGCCTCCAATACGATTGCTTTTTTTGTTATATCATACTTAAAAGAATGGCCATTTTCATTGAAGAAAGGGTTATTTTGTGTTTTGGGACACTTTAGTGAAAAGTGGATTTAGTTGGGGGATTTCAATAGACCAAAAACAAAAACATTTGAGCTAAAAGGAAGGCAAAGGATGACTAAAGGATGCCAGCAATAATTTTTTCCCAATTTATCATTTTCCTAAGTGTGCCACTGGAGCTGTTCTCTCAGGAAGGCTCTGTATGCCACAGATTGCCTGTCCTTCATCTTTGAAACCAGCAAAAGTATTTTGATACTGCCAAAATAATAAAAATGGTTGATTACAATTTCTTTCCCTCTTATACTTAAAATGTGTCAGAGGAAAATGAGTTCTTGTAATTGGACACTTTCCTCGTGTGGCATTCTCAGTTCAAATGACCACAAAACACGCAGTCATGTGTATATTTTTAAAAGGATGAGTTTCGGGGCGCCTGGGTGGCGCAGTCGGTTGAGCGTCCGACTTCAGCCAGGTCACGATCTCGCGGTCCGTGAGTTCGAGCCCCGCGTCAGGCTCTGGGCTGATGGCTCAGAGCCTGGAGCCTGTTTCCGATTCTGTGTCTCCCTCTCTCTCTGCCCCTGCCCCGTTCATGCTCTGTCTCTCTTTGTCCCCAAAATAAATAAACGTTGAAACAAAAAATTAAAAAAAAATAAAATAAAAAAAAATAAAAGGATGAGTTTCTTCTTTCTTCCCTCCCTTCTTCCTCTTCTTCCTTTCCTTTCCTTCCCTTTCTTCCTTTCTGCTTTCCTAAAATGCAAACTAGTGTTGACTCAGTTTATTCGAAAATGATATTTGACACCAACAGGAACAGCTTGAACCCTTATTTCTTTGGCATGTTGAATACCAAAACTTCGAAGCTATAATTGCTCAAATTTCTACCATTCTTATCAAGAAATCTAAATGACCAAGATGTGGTCAAATAATCAGTTATGACAAATGCACTGAATGTTGCAGACATTCACTAAAATGGCTTCACTAAAATGGCTACATTTTGACTTGACGTTCGTGGAACGAAATGGTCTCTTTGCCAAATTAAAAACTTGCTTCCAATTTAGAGCTTTGCAAATTTAAGTTATTGTCAATCATGCTGCATTTGAGTGTGTAATCCTAAGCGTAGCGTAGCTACCTGCATTATTTCAAAATTTCAAACATGCTCTGAGTCAGCTTTACTCTCTCATCTTCCCTTCCTTTTCAGCCTTCTCATGAACACCTGTAGAGTCTTGATACTTTTTCCTGTAATTTTTTTTTTTTTTTCAAAAAGTGTTGGTTCTGATTTCATTGACACTTTCCTAGGACAGGATATATGCTTTTGGTTAGCTCTAGCCTGGCTTTCTTTCTTGGTTCTTCCACAAGACATTATGCATTTGATCATTGTAGGGTTGGATGGGACAGACTGCTAGGTTGCAGTTTGCTCATTAACTTGGCCAATAATCAATCAAATTTCTCTTAGACTTTCCATGAAGGCAAAACGAGTGCACCACATTGATATGTTTTGCATGATTGTCGCTCAAGTGGCTACTTCAGCAGTTCTCATGTTTACTATCCTTGCCTTTTCAACCAAAACTTCCCTACCCCTCCACACATAGACTTACACAATATATTTAACTCTCAGGGGTCATATCTATGCCTGTATTCCTGAAGGTTTCTGCTTATGTGTTCCTGTTAGCCAAAGACTTACCATTCTTTTTTCTTTGTCCTCACATTGTGTTCTGCCATATATTAGACTTTTATTACTATTTTAGAAACTGATTGGTACACACACACGTATACTGTTATCTATAAATTTGTATTTGTTGGAGAGAATTCCATTATAATTATTTTAATAAAGCACTGTTACTATAAGGTACTGGTCAGAACTTTTAAGCATATTTATGACAGCACCTTTCACCTTTCAACATTACTCCTTTAAAATTGATTTGTTCTGTTTGTTTTTGCTTTATTTTTTATTTACAATAATGCTTTCCAAATTATAGTTAGGAGGAAAAAATAAACTGTTAGCTTAAGAATTCCTCTTCAGGGAAACAAATGAATTTCTTAAGTGTTGTGAGGAGACATTTGGTTTGTGGAATGACGTCTCTCGGTGTAAGAGTAGGCTGGGCTAGGAGTAAGGCAAAAGCAAACTAGTTGCTCTGAATGGCAAATTAAGAAGTTGAATTTCTCCAGGCAGCCTGACAATGAGAGAGAAGATGAAACTAAGTGAGGGGAGACAAGGCAGTTAGCAACTTCCTACACAGAAGGAAGGTAGCCAGGCAAATTCTCCAGTGTCAAGAATGGCTAAGAGATTTTAAAAACAGGTATATCTAATGTTTAATTTCAAGTTGTTTTCTATGTTGCCCTGATAGGTAACCCCCACCTCCAAGTCTGATTGCACCAAAATTCACTCTGGTCTGCTAGACACATGTAAAATATACAAGTTTGAGAGGTTGCCATTTGGGTGTGTGTGAAAGGGTAGGGCAGAGCCCAAATGGGATGAGGTGAAGAGGGGAGGAGAATCAAAATAAATAATAAGCAAAAGAAGGACAGTAATATAAAATTCAGAAGAATAAACAGTGCTGATGACAGTTGGCAGAAACATAAACGCTTCCTTCGTCTCATTCCAAATCTGTAACATACAGGAAATGAGAGGTTTGGTCGGTTTTTTTTTAATTTTTTTTTTTTTTCAGCGTTTATTATTTTTGGGACAGAGAGAGACAGAGCATGAACGGGGGAGGGGCAGAGAGAGAGGGAGACACAGAATCGGAAACAGGCTCCAGGCTCTGAGCCATCAGCCCAGAGCCTGACGCGGGGCTCGAACTCCCGGACCGCGAGATCGTGACCTGGCTGAAGTCGGACGCTTAACCGACTGCGCCACCCAGGCGCCCCGGTCGGTTTTACTTAAGGGACCAGATGACCTCAATACCATGAAGCACTTACTACATCTGGGGGCTGACTATTGCATTGCTGTGCAATCTATGGAGGAAGGATCTCTGATGATATTAATACCATGATATAAGTTTAAAATTTTTCATGTATGTTTACTGAAAGCCACAGGAGATAAAGACGAACATGGGGAAAAGGTGAAAGGAAGAAGGGAAAGACGAACAATGAGAGCGAGGAAAGGAATGTCAAAGTTCTCCTACGCTTTTAAAATTGATCATGAGCTTCCTGGTGATGTTCTTCTCCTTTTCTTTCTTTTTTTCTTTCTCTTCTTTCATTCCCTCTTCCTCTGTGCCCTTCTGCTCTCATTTTCTTCTTTGAAATCAAAGAACACATTGACAGGTCAGAGTTACATGTAAGAATGTGGGGGAAGAAAGGTAGCTTGCCATTGGCAATTACTGCATTGTCTTTGGTTTTACTTATATGACAGAAAAGAACAGCACGAGTGCCCATTATGAGTCTTTGTATATTAAGTGGATGAAGTATATTTGCCAAAATTTGGAGCTGGAGGCCAAGTATGGGCTCACCTGTAGAACAGATTAGGATGTGGGAAAGAAAGGGGTAAGAGGGAAGAAAGGGCTGAGTAAAGTCTGTAGGGGAACAGCATTGGCTTCCAGAGACAAGAAGTATTACACAACTGGAACAAGATAAGGTGATTAGTGGAAACTAGGAGTGTTCCTGTGCCTTCTCAGGGACATCATCCCTGAATCTCAGATCATCTCCCTGTCATTTTGACTCTAATGGGATTCCTTTTTAGTATTTATTATCATTATAATCAATTTATTAGTTGTTTCTCCCCTACTAGTTGTAAACTTCATGAAGGTAGGGATTGTAAAGTGCTTATACAGTGCCTGGCACATAACACATCATCATCACCATCACCATCATCATCATCATCATCATCATCCACTAAATATTCTCACCTAATATAATGTGCAGCACATGGTAAATATTTACCAAATATTTGCTGAAGGAAGAAATGAATGGACAGAGGCATGGGAGAAAAGCATAGACTGAAGAGGTCAGTGAGTTGTATTGGGTCTTCCAAAGTGGCTGTATACAGTCAGGACATGACTTTGTATTTCATTTATATGCCTCCAATGATGTTCAAGTGGAAAAAAGTACTTGTTTTGCAAAATTAATTAAAAATTTACTAACAGAAACAGATTTGAAAAGTAATTCAATTTTAGCAAAAGAATTTCATGTTTTTTTGATTTGACAATTTATTTATTGTTGTGACACCTGCTATAGTGAGTCAGCCATTTTATTGAACTTGTTTTGGTAACTTCTGGCCCTGAATCTTACATTGAGATTTTCATACAACTCATAACTGAATGAACTAGGTTTGAATTCAGTTTGTTAGTTGTTTTGTTTAATAGGTAAAGTATGTGAATTTATTTATGTTAGAGACAGGATTCCACCCTTTCCTCCTTTCAGGAAAGCTTTTATTTTATTTGCAACTATTCTCTGGCAAATTCCTTTAATAAGCCTTTTTTTTCACCCCAGTAAAAAGTATGAGATACGGGGCCTCTAACAAGTTATTCTCATGAATGTTGACATAAGTCATATTACAGAGATGCTGTCAGTAGTAATGAAGGGTGTATCCTTTTCAGAGATTATAAGATTTCCTGCTTCTTAAAAGGACAAGGAGTGGAAATCCAAGTTGAGACTTGCCTGTAGCTATGTTGTGATGACTCATTATCATGATGGAAATCAAGGCACATGATTTTTTTTTTTTTATAGTGTCAATTCTTGAAATGGAAATACCATAAGAATCATGGTGGTTCAGTTGTACATCTGACCCATATTTAGATGTATACGTTATATTTATAATTTTCCTTCATTGCTTCTGAAATTTTCTCTGGAGCTCAAACATTCTCAAAAAAATTGCAGTACAAAAATCTGAAGATTTAAGTACCCTGGGTGTTTTGGAATTGCTCATATATGAATGAATTTTGTTTGTCAACCGTCTGTTACAAAAGAGTACTCTCTGGAATTCCCTGATGATTGATAAGAATTTATATTATAGAACACTAAGTACTCTTCCCCAAATCTCTTTCATGTCACAATTTAGGCTTAGTTGAGTAAAAGAGTTACAGGCAAGACTGGACACATCGTATTATTCCAAAGATTCCAGTGGTTCCCTTATGTGTGTGCTATGAATTCTTACTGGAGTTGGTGGTGCTCACTGGACTTTAGGTAGAGTCTGAGGTATGAAATTATTTTGTTATATAATTCAATTAAATTTATTGTTGAAATAATTCAAACCTACAGAGAAAGTTAGAAAATATATAAATAAAGATGGGATGGGATGTATGATTTAGATTTAACAGATATTATTTTGCCATGTTTCCTTAAGTTCATACCTTATTTTTATTTGAAAGAGATGAAACATTAAAGATCCCCACAAAACCTCATCCTTGCAACCCTTTTTTCTTTTGCCTCCTCAAAGGTAACCACTCTTCTAGAGTTAGTTATATCCCCACGGTGTTTTCATTCTTTTACTACGCATGGAATAGATTCATAAACAGTATGCAAAATTGTATTGTGTACTTTTAAACTTTACATAAATGGTATCATACTTTGTGTATCTTACTGCAACTGCCTTTTTTCTCATGTGAGCTTGTGTTTTTGAGATATTAATGCATGCAACTTTAGTTCATACTCTTTCCAGTTGTATTACGTTTTATAGGAATAAACTACAACTTATCCATTTCCTTATGATGAATGCAGGAGGCATTTCCACATTTTTGCAGTTGTACACAGTACTGCAGGGAAAAGATCCTTGTACTTGCTTCCTTTGAGCAGTTGCATGGGGAATTTCTTTAGACAGATTTCTGGAATAAAATTCATAACTCATAGGGCAAGTGCAACTTAACTTTTCTAGATATTTCTACATAGTTCTCTGAAGTTGTTGTATAAATTTACACTCTCAGATCAACATGAAGGTTTATTTTCTCTCATATCCTCACCAACATGTGGGTGTTATCCATCTTAAATATTTGCCAGCCTGGAGGGGTGAAACATGAACCCCTCTTTCTCATTTCCCTGCATAAAATAGCTGGTTAAGATTTGTTACTATGACACCAGAAGGTACAGTTACGTTCTCTTATTTCCTTGAGGATCTCAAGCAGAAGGAATACATTTATCATGTCCTAGGTTCATGATACAAAATCATTAATAGTCCATGCATGATCAGATTTTTATTTGCCTGTTTATTTATAAATAATGCCATGGACACCCTTGAACTTTTAAACCTCTCTCTCTTGCATCATATAATCCTGAATTTTATTTTTATTTAAAATATTTTTTTAATGTTTTGTTTATTTTTGAGACACACACACACACACACACACACACACACACACAGAGTGTGTGAGCGGGGGAGGGGCAGAGGGAGAGGGAGACACAGAATCTGAAACAGGCTCCAGGCTCCTAGCTGTCAACACAGAGCTCCACTTGGGGCTCGAACCCACAAACCACGAGATCATGACCTGAGCTGAAGTCGAACTCTTAACCAACTAAGCCACCAAAGCGCCCCGTATAACCCTGAATTTAAAAGTGTTTATCATTTCCTTGCTTTTTTAGGAATTGTGTATTTGTGTGTGTGTGTGTGTGTGTGTGTGTGTGTGCATGTGTGTGTTGTGTGTTTGCTTTTTGAACTTCACGAAGACAGTATCATATTGAGTGATTGTGGAGACTTTATTTTACTTAACATTATGTAAGCTTCATCCATGTTGTTGCAAGCAGTTTATAGTCTCATCATAATCACAGCCCATTGTGTGAAGAAAACATAGTTTTTAAAATATTCTCCAGCGAAAGGAATTTGAATCGTTTGTGATGTTTTGCTTTCTGATTGTTCTTGTGGACATCTCATGGTGCACGTCTGTAAGCCTTTCTCTTAGCTAAATTGCTATGAGTCAAATTGGTGGGTTGTAAGGTGTGCACATTGGCAGCTGTACTAATCTTTGAAAGCTTTTGTAAGACTCACCTGGAAAACCATGTTGATCTGTGTTACTTTGTTATGCTTTTGCAGCTCTCCAATTTCTTTAGCAGTTACAGTGCCATTCAGACATTTTTGTCTTCACAGGTGAGTTTTGTTAAGTTGACTTTCTCGAAAAACTTGTCGCCTAGGTTTTCATTAAGTTTGAATAAAGTTGTTGATAATAGTCACTTATTGTAAAATTTCAATTGCATTGTTAGTATTCTGTCTTCTTTATCGTCCATATTATTTACGTATTCCCTGTCTGTTTTTATGCCTCAGTATTCCTGGAAGTTCGCTTTTATTTTGTCACCCTTCAAAGATCTGACTTTGGGTTTATGGAAGCTCACAATTACATGGTCCTATTCGATTTCATTATTTTAATGATCTTCTTTACTTTCTTTGGGCTTGTTGTTTGTTTCTAATTCTTTATATTAGACACTTTTTAATTTTGTAGTCTTCTTTTCCAACATGAGCTGTTAAGGCCATACATTCTCTTCAGTGAGGCCTTAACCCCTGTGTCTAAATTTAAATACAGCATTTTGATTTTTATTAATCTCTACAAAGTTTAAAATTTCATACCATGCATTTTGTGACCACTGAGTTCTTAATGGGGATTTTATTTTTTCCTGCTTTCAGCTTCTAACTTAATTTTGTTGTGGGCAGAGAACATGACCTGTATGATGCCTTTCATCTGAAAAGTTGTGGGGTTTGTTTTATGGCCTAGTGTGTGGTCAACTGTGGTAACCCTTTCACATGTATTCAAGAATAATGTGTTTTTCTTCTGACTCTATTTTGAATGAGACTATGTTAGCCTAGGGTGGGTGAGAAGTTGGGTGAAGTTTCTTCATGTCTAGGCATAATGTAGGTAAATTGCAATCAAATTGTAGATTGTATACTTCTGAGATTGATGAGATAAACCTGGCCCAGATGTGGTGGTTTTGGCACTTACCCAGATTAGTTTACATGTAGAATTACTCAGGATTATTTAGGTCAGGTGAGGTCTGGAGAGTAGATGTCATGCTAACAGAAAGTCAGGGGGACCTCACTCATTTATATGTTATGTTCTGCACCAGGCAACTAGAACCTCCATGGTGCTGGAGAATATAGCTGAGATCTCTAAGGAATGTCTGAGTATACTTGCTTCCTCCTCTATTGCTTCAGGTAGGTAAACCTCATTTGATTCTTCCAAATGGTGCTGGAAGTGGCAAATTTCTTATTGCCATTTGTCAGTAAAGTAGTCGTGTACCTAAGGTGGTACACATTTTCATGTTTCTTGCCAGTTAGATTTTCTTTTCCATGTATAGTTTGATTAAATCATACCTTTGTTTTCCTTTTCTTATAGATTTGCACATATCTTTATATATTCTGAACTTGAAGTCTTTCTCTGATGGGGAATAGAAAAGATCTTTCAGATATGGCCTATTTCTACATTTGTGAAGACTTTTACAGAAAAATTTCAACTCACTGTGGTAAATTTAGAAATCTTTTTCTTAATTTTTAAATAATTTTTGTAATTCTACAAATGTTATTGAGAGAATACTATGTGCTAGGTACCTGATCTTGGGTAGAGACGAGTGAACACAATAAAGTCCCTACTCACATTTGAGCAGTGGTATAATTTCTATGATGACAAATAAAGCAGGGTAATAATATAGAGAATATCAAGCATCAAGTATGAGGACTAGTACTCCTCTATCTGGTGGACAAAGATGGCCTTACGATAAGGTGACATTAGAGCAGAGAACTTATTAGGTGAGGAAAACAAGTCATGTAGATATCTGTATTGTGTAAGAAATCTGTCACTAACTGGTGATACAAAATTTACTTCTATATATTCTTATAAAAAAGATATATTTTAAATTTGCTTTTCATTATTTAGGGATATATCTGTCTAAAGTGTGTGTGTTTGTGTTTGTGTGTGTGTGTGTGTGTGTGTGTGTGTGTGTGTGTGTGTGTGGTGTGAGGTAGGGGTATCATTTAAACTTTTTCTGCATGGACATCTTTTCCTACACTGTGCCTTAAATAGGCCACTCTGTCTCCGCTCTTCTGTAATGCTGGCTGCCATATGCCAGTAGCTCCTATATATTAATTAAGTCTTTTTTATAAACTCTTTGTTCTCTTCCATTGGTCTACTTATTATTTTTTTTTTTTTGGAACTAACATCACATGAATCGAATTACCTTGTTATTATAATAAGTCATGATTTCAGTTGGTTGAATCCCCTTCTTACTAACACTTTTGGTTGATTGTTCACTAGATGGAAACAATATATTTTTCCATGTATTAGCTTATTTAGTTCTCTGCCACAGAGCCATCATTTAGCAAGTTTCAATTAATGATACTATTTAAAAGAGTATATTTTATAATTCTTTATGCTTAGAAATGTAAACTTTTTATATAATGATTTCCTATACAGCAACCTTACTAAAACATTCGTATTACTTTTAATATATTTATTGGTAGGTTCTCTTGGGCTTTCTATTTACATAATAATGTCATCTGTGAATAACAAAGATTTTTTAAAAAAAATAATTCTTAAACTTTTAATTTCTTTTTCTGTCCTTTTCTGGTTGGTTAGGAAATTCCAATAAAACATTGAATAGAATATGTATGTGTTTATCTTACTATATATGCATATGTAAAAATAACATATATAAGGAAATGAAATTTATATTTTTAGCATCCACTAATTACATAATTTAATAATTGCACTGATTTTTCATTGTTAAACTAACTTTATATTACTGAGATAGCATGGCTTGATTATTATGAATTATTAAATACATTGTTGACTATAGTTAATAATATTTTTTATGATTAATGTGAATACTTTAGCATGCACTTACCTGTTTCAAGTAAAACTGGACTCTCACGTTCTTTATTTTCACTGTCTATTTTTTGATATCAAGACTACACTAACTTATAAGAAGAGTTGAGATTTTTTTTCTCTTTGCTACTTTGGGTAATAGTTTGCTTAAGACAGGAAATGGTTCTTTGAATGTAGATTTTCCTACAAAATTACCTTTATATTTCTATTCATTTCTCATATATGAGTTTTTAAGCTGTTAATTAGATTCTAACTCTTAAAGAGGTCAAAATTTCTATTCCTGAGTCATTTTGGTAATATTATAAATAATATTTGGAAACATAATTCAAGATCATGTGAATATTCTCTTTTTCAACACGATTTCACCCAGTGGTGATCTTTATCTGAATCAATTATTGCATTGAATTGCAAAATAATTGATTTTCTAATTCTTCACTCTTTTTACATATTTTAGCTGTGAGTTATTAAAGAAAAACTTTCCTTTTTTTCTCCTCCCTCTTCTCTCTTTCTTTCCTAGGAAAGCTATACCGTCATTTTTTTTAATGATTTAAACATATTTTAAAATTTATTTTTCCTTGCCATCATTATATTTCCTGATGCTCAAATTATTCCAAGTTGGCAAATAAGAGCTGCTTCAAGAAAGCGTCTCTTTTTGATCAGCTCTACTTATCAATGAATACATCCTTGATTTATGGAACTGCATTCTCTCCAATATGAGTAAGCTTCAGCATCTTTCATATGTATGGAGGGCATTTGTATTTCCTTTTCTGTGAGTAATTTATTAATAGCCTTTGCTAATTTTCTGTTGCATTGCATATCTTATTTCCTATTGATTTGTATAAAATTATTAAGTTTAAAGAGATTAGATCTTTAGCTGTAATATTAAATATATCATCCCCATTTTAGTTTTTGACTTTTTGATTTTTTTGTGACACGGATTTTAAAATTTGTATCTTCTTAATATTATCATTTTATGGCTTCTGAATTCTGTGTCAGTTGGATAAACTTTTTGCACTCTTAGATTCTATAGAAATTATACTATGTTTTGTTACAAGACTTCTGTGATTTCATTTTTACATTCACATACACCCTGGGACTATTAGGATTTTATTTCTGTTTATGGCGTGTAGAACTGATTCAACTTTATGTTTTTCTAAATAGATATCTAGCTTTCTTTGCATCATTATTGAATTGTTCATATTTTCCTCTCTGGTTTGAGATGACATTTTTATCATGTGATAAGCTCTGAATGTATTTAGGACAATTTCTGTGTTTTATATTCTGTTCTATCACTGTATTTTTAAAGTACTGATGCCTCAATTTTTAAAATTTATTTATTTATTTTGAGAGGGACAGAGAGGGAGAGAAAATCTCAATATCTTTTTATTTGATCAAGCTGATTTTTTTTAAATATAGGTTTTACCAATTTCTTGTTAATTTCATTATTTGGTTTTAAACTCGTTATTATAAATGACATAAGTACTTTGGTTATTTTATAAAATTGTTTACATATATACATATATATGAAATCTGCTTTTCTATGGATTTATTTTTGTTCATTACCTTACATGTACTTTGATTATAGTACGGATTTTTCATTGTTGTTGTTAAACATTTTGTTTTTTCCAGTAATTATAAATAGTGAGCAATTTCCTTTTGATTTTTCGTGTTTTTAATGTATAAGTTCTTTTTTCTTATCTAATAGCAGTGGCTAGTACCAAACAGATAATGTTAAATGATAACAGTGACAGTGAATTTCTTTGTTTTATTCCTGACATTAAGGGGAATGCTTCTAGTGTTCTCAAATACCAAAGAGTTTGTGTAAGGCAGTGCATCCCTTTCCAACTGGTTTTATCCCAGTTCATCTCAAATGAAAGTCTTAGTAATTGCAATACAGCAGCCTGATAGGGGCTATTAGGACTCTACTTGATACTAGTCTTGGGGTCCTTACTGCCATTTGACAGGTGAGTGAGTAAACTACAAATCTCTCTCTTAGAGTTTGCATTATAGACTACTTTCAATACCCACCATCTTAGGTCAGATTCTCCATAAAAAATACTGTAAGATAAAGAATCATATGCAAGTGATCTACTAAAGAATGTTTAATGACTACTTGTAAGGGAATACAGAAAGCAGGTCAGAGAGAGAAAAGAAAACAAAGATACAATTTCATGTAAAGTTCCAGCCTGATCCTACAGGAAGAACTCTTAAGACTCTTAAATAACTTCTCTAAGAAAGGATTACTTATTTTTTGAAATTTTGGTAGGTTTTACATGTAAAACAAAGGCCTAGTTTTTTCATTTTTGTTTGTTTTTTGTTTTTTTTTGTTTTTTTATTTTTTGAGTCAAGTATATCCTTGAGTACACTTTTAATTGTTATTCATTTTTTCAATTTTTTTTATTTACTCAATTTTTATATTTTTCTAGTGCCATTTCAGAGTCCAATATTTGTTTTCCAGAAATATGTCCATTTATACTA
Organism: Lynx canadensis; assembly: GCF_007474595.2. Taxonomy (NCBI): domain Eukaryota; kingdom Metazoa; phylum Chordata; class Mammalia; order Carnivora; family Felidae; genus Lynx; species Lynx canadensis. Next base: position 87,938,085 of record NC_044306.2, read on the forward strand.
GGTTTTCATATTATTTGGCACATAGTAATTTATATCTCTTTATTATAAAAAACTCTCTAGCTCTCTAAGATAGTTTCTCTTTTTCATTATAGATTTAATTAATTCCCTAACTTTTCCTTGCTCACTTTTGTTAGACTTTTATCTGTATTAGTCTTTACAAATCATTAAAATTTGCTGGTGGAAATGTTTCCTATTGCCTTTTATTCTTACCTCCCTGCCTCCTAGAATTATCATTTTCTTCTTTGAATATAGTCTTTTTCTCTCAAATTTTGTGTTGGATAATTGGCTTATTTGCCTAAATCTTTCTTTTTAATTAAAAAAAAATTTTTTTTTATTAAAAATTTTTTCATGTTATTTACCGACTTCAGCCAAGTCACGATCTCGCGGTCCGGGGAGTTCGAGCCCCGCATCAGGCTCTGGGTGATGGCTCAGAGCCTGGAGCCTGTTTCCGATTCTGTGTCTCCCTCTCTCTCTGCCCCCCCCCCATTCATGCTCTGTCTCTCTCTGTCCCAAAATAAATAAACGTTGAAAAAAAAATTAAAAAAAATTTTTTTTTTCATGTCTATTTATTTTTGAGAGAGAGAGCGTGAGCAGGGGAGGGGCAGAGAGAGAGGGAGACAAAGAATCCAAAGCAGGCTCCAGGCTCTGAGCTATCAGCATACAGCCTGACATAGGGCTTGAACCCATGAACCGAGAGATCATAACCTGAGCTGAAGTCAGATGCTTAACTGACTGAGCCTCCCAGGCACCCTTAATTTTTAAAAATTTTTAAACATTTTAATTCAAGTATAGTTAACATACAGTATTGTATTACTTGTAGGTATACAATATAGTGATCCAATAATTCCATACATTACTCAGTGCTCATCCTGGTAAGTGTAATCCCTTTCACCTATTTCACCCATCCCCCCTTCCACTTCCCCTATGGTAATAAGTTTGTTCTGTATAGTTAGGAGTCTGGTTTTTGGCCTGTCTCTTTTTTCTTTCTTCCATTGTTTTGTTTCTTAAATTCTGCATATGAGTGAAATCATCTGGTATTTGTTATCTCTTATTTCACATAGCATAATACTCTCCAGATCCATCCCATGGTGTTGCAAATGGCCCAATTTCATTCTTTTTTATGGCTGAATAATATTCCATTGTGTGTACATATTATCTCTTCTTTATCTGTCTGCTGATGGGCACTTGGGTTGCTTCCATAATTTGGTTAATGTAAATAATGCTGCAATAAACATAGAGATCCATATATCTTTTTTGGATTAGTGTTTTCATATTCTTTTTCAAAATTTTTAAAAAAATATTTATTTATTTTTGAGGAGAGAGACAGACACAGTATGAGTAGGGGAGGTGCAGAGAGAGAAGGAGACACAGAATCCAAAGCAGGCTCCAGGCCCTGAGCTGTGGAGCACTGAGCCCAACATGGGGCTCGAACTCATGGACCATGAGATCATGACCTGAACTGAAGTCGGATGCTCAACCGACTGAGCCACCCAGGCGCCCCTAGTGTATTCATATTCTTTGAGTTAATACCCAGTAGTAGAATTACTGGATCATATGGTAATTCTATTTTTAATTTTTTAAGGAACCTCCATACTGTTTTCCACAGTGGCTGTACAAATTTGCATTCCCACTAACAGTGCATGATGGTTTCTTAATATTTTGATTAATGCAACTTACAGCTTTAAATTTTCTTCTTATAATTTTTTACTGAGTCTCACAAATTTGAACATATATCTATTATTTAATTTTAAGTATTTTGTGATTTTTTCTTATGTTTCTTCTTTAATGTAATGATAATTGATAATATATATACACACACACATATAATGTAAAGGTAAATTGATAATATATGTATACACACACACATATAATACACACACATATATGTGTGTGTGTATATATATTTTTTTAATTTCCAGACATACAAGATGTATTTTTTTTTAGTTTTACAATTGTTATTTTTAATTTTGTTGCATTATGGCAGGGTGTATAGTATGCATGTTAATTCTTTGGAACTTATTAGGATTTCCCATGTATCTTAGACATGGTTTTTTTTTTTTTTATGAAAGCTTTATATATACTTCAAATGGTCTGTATTTCTATTTGGTGGACAGGAAGTTCTCTATAGAGCTACTGTCCTAAGGTTGTTAATCATATTCTTCATATTTTCTGTAGTTTTGCTTATTTGTCTGCTTGGTCTGCTTTTGACAGGATATCATAAAATTTCAACTAAATGTTGTTTTAATAAATGAATTTTTTATATAAATAAAGTAAAGTACAAAAATATATGTGTACAGTCCAGTGAATTATCTCAAAGTTAAAAAATGAATGTAATCACTCCACAGGTTGTTTAAGTAGCACATTACCAGGACCCTAGAAACTGCTTTTGTGCCCTCTCTCAATCACTAGAATCCCACTTATCTCCAAAGCAAATCATAAGAGTTCTTACCCATAGAGTCATTTGCTTGTTTTTAAATATGTAATTAAATCATTAGTATGTATCTTATTTTGCATGTCTCCTAACATTATATGAGAGTTATCTATAGTGTTGTACACAGCCATTGTTCCTCTTTTATTGTTGTCTTGTATTTTGCTGAATAAGGGATACATCTATCCATTCTACCCTTTATGGACATTGGTGTTATTTTTATTATTGGCTATTATAAATAAAGCTACTATGAATATTTTCATCTATGTCTTTCATTTATATCATCATGGATATCCTGAATTTGGGAAATGGAATTTATTGGTCAAAGAATACGTGTATGTTTAACTTTAGTAGATTATACTAAACGATTTTGCATAATGAATGCAACAGTTTGTACTCCCACCACCAGAGTATTGCACCACACTCTTAACACTCTGGCTGTTGTCACTCTTTCTTATGTGAGCCACTATGATGATAGGAATTAATATCACATTGTGATTTTAGTTTAATCTGCCTAATGAGTAGTATGGTTTTGCAATTTTTTTAAAACACATTGACCATTTTATCAACTGTCCTGTTCATATTTCTTGCCCATTTTCTATTGGGTGGTCTGTCTTTTCCCTATCAATTTGTAGGAATTTATTATTTATTCTTAACATGAGATCTTTGCCAGTTGCAAATACTTTCTCTATTTTGTGGTTTGCTTTTGTAATCATTAATCATGTCTTTTGATGAGTCTGAATTCTTAATTTTACTATATTTAAATATATCTTCTTTTATGATTAGTACTTTGTATGTTTTCCTTTTTAAGAAATCCCTGCTTACACCCATTGAAGAATATGTTTTATATTTTCTTTTAGATCAGCAGTGTCTATTAGAACCATAATGTGAGCAAGAAATTTCATACCAAATATTATTTTTAATTTTAAGTAGCCACATTAAAAATAGAATGAACAGGTGAAATTACTATGAATAATACAATTATTAAGGAGATTATTTGTTCTTTTTTTTAAAACAAGATTTCAAATTTAGTGGATATTTTACACTTACAGAAATCCCAGTTGGACTAGCCACATTTCCGATGCTGATACCACATGTGTCTAATGACTATCATATATTATATACCAACCCAGTTTAGAAGCTTTAATGATACGCCATTTACATTTAGCTACACCATTCCTGTTTGCTGTGTGTGTGTGTGTGTGTGTGTGATGAAGTAGCTTATCTAACAAGGAAACTATGTAGCTTATAGAATTGAAGGAAGATCTTCAGGATCTAGAGCCAATCTGGGTCCCTGAGGAACTATACCTGGCCTTGATGATTGCTGGGATTTTGTAAGTGTCTCTTATCTCTGCATATTCTCTTTTATGTCATGAGGATTTACTAACATGGCAGGACACATGGCCACCAGTGTTCTGGGTCACATCTTTACAACTTCCAATAGTTGAGAAAGATAAATCTAATTTTGTTTAATAATATCCTGGCTCAGGTCACATTCCTAAACCCTCCAGCCAGGAAGGGTATTTTTTTAACTTTTTTTTTTTTGTACCGTTTATTTATTATTGAGTCACAGAAAGAGGAGAGAGACAGAGCATGAGCATGGGAGGGGCACAGAGAGGAGGAGGCACAGAATCTGAAGTAGGCTCCAGGTTCTGAGCTGTCAGCAACAGAGCCCAATGTGGGGCTCGAAACTCACACACCACGAGATCATGACCTAAGCCAAAGTCGGACGGTTAAGTGACTGAGCCACCCAGGCGCCCCTAGGATTATTTTGGCCAAGTCATTACGTGTCCATATTTATAATCATGAGACAAATTATACCTGAAAAGGGAGCTACCACAGTATATCACATCTGCTCTTATATAAGATAATTTAGAGATCTGGGGTTATCCATTGTATACAAAAAGCACTAAATAAATATTTGTAAATAGGGATAAACCTGGGATAACCTCCTGATTTGACAGGAATGCTTAAAATAAGGACTGACGCAGGTGGAAGAATATAAATGCATTTGCTTGGAATTCGTTTTTATGACACACACATATTTGGAAGACTATAATTTTTAGTTTATAAGTTTGGGACAGTTTGATTATAAGGGTTTGTTAATGTTGAAGATAACTTAAATTTACTGTGTAACCTGAATTTTCTGCCAAATTTGTGGGTGGCTGGATGAGGTATGCTCATGTCTGCAGCTTTGCAGAATTTTTGAATATGACTTTCTTACATGACAGTAATAATCCTTTTGGCCACTAGTCTGACTTCAAGTTTTCTCTGTACATATGTTTAAAATACTGAAAGGAGGAGAATGTTATTTATATCGAAAAAACCATTTTTTCTTCTTTAGAATTGTCTAACTTCCTGTCTCAGTGGGATCTTAGTCTCAGCTTATTAATTCAGTCATTTAGCACAAAATTTAAAATTGAAGTGTGGTTTGGTGTGAGGTACAGATAAAAAGTTATACCCTGGGATTTCCAGTGTTCTACTTTAAGTCCTATTTCTTCAGCACTAATCTATTCTCCTTTTGGGGAAAAAAAAGCCTCTCCGTTCACTTGTGTGAGGGGAAAAAAGGTAGGGAGGAGGAGGAGGAGGAGGAGGAAGAGGAGGAGGAGGAGGAAGAGGAGGAGGAGGAGGAGGAGGAGGAGGAGGAGGAGGAGGAGGAGGAGAATTTAGCTGTCTCTTTTAGGGATATCAGCAAGGGTTAATGAGGGAAAACTACCCATTTTTACTTTATGAAAGGCATAACGACAGGGAACAACTATTTGGGCTGTATAAAAACCCTGACTTGGGCTACCTAGAGCCAAATTATATAGGAATTAGGTGGAAAATATGAAAAGGAATGATACGGCTGCATGTATTTGGATGACAGAGCGCAGACATGGTATAATTTTCTCAGGTGCCAAAGTAACAGAAAATGGTTCTGACCTTCTTTTCTCCACGCTGCTTTCCTAGTGGCTATTTCTTTCTTGCATCCTCTGGACCTCCCACCCACCTCATCCCCCACCTCTTGCACACAAGTTTTTTTGTTTGTTATTCTTGTTCAGACATTTCGAAGTGTATTTAATGGTGTTTGTAAACGTAGCTTCAGGATAATGATAAGGTCAAATTGTTCCCACTGCATCTAAAACCACCTACAACCACAGCCCAAGTGACATCTAGAATGAAATCTGGCCATTTGCAACAGTATGGACAAGAGCTGGAGGGTATTATGCTAAGCAAATTAAGTCGGTCAGAGAAAGACAGATACCACACGATTTCACTCATATGTGGAATTTGATGAACTTGACGGATGATCATAGAGGAAGGTAGAATTCCTTTTCTGTTGGTATTTGTTTTAGGGACACTAGATTCAGAAAATTAGTAGGGTTTTAAAGTGTTTTGCCTTTCTTACCATTTTAAGTAACATTTTAATCTTAGCTTATATTTCCAATTCATTTTAAATTTATAATCATGATATAACAATACTTCATACATGTTAGAAAAAAATCATACCTAATAGCATCACCTTCCCAAACTATTATTCTATGTATTCCTTTTTAAGTTTTTGCTATATGCATAGTTTTATGTCCTTGTAACTACTGCTTAATTTTAAAATTACTTTTTTTTTTGGTAATTCAATTGAAACAACATGCAAATGAAGAATATGTATCTTTTACTTTAGGACAACACCTAGAGCTGATGAGAATCAGAAAACGCTGTTTTCTGGAGTCACTGCGATTTTTTAAATTTGTCACACTCAGGTAGTGACTTTAAATACAAGTTACTACTGGTAGCAAGAAATAATATTATCTTTTAATGTTGAGTAAGTCTCACAGTGGTATGTCTGACAGCAACCATACAGAATCAGTCTCGCTTGACTGTATTGTTCAGAAACCCAAAGTAAAAAAAAAAAAAATAAATAAGCAGAAAACATGAAATCTCAAAATGTTTTGTTATAAAGAATGCAGCTTTGGGTTACGCTCTATTATCAAAACAGCTGTGCGTGACATGTCTTTATACGTAAGTTAAAAAAGAAACTCCTCGCAGAGCAGTGATTCATTTCCTGTTTCATTTTTCATTTTCTTTTCGCGCGAAGAGTCCCTCATTCTTCGCTTTTGTCCCTCACTAGGAGTTGCTTTAAATCTCTGGGAAGGTCTGTTCCGAATTTACTCCTCCTGGATTGGTTAAGATCCCTTTTAAGTGTGTGCTTTGTTCTCTGAAAAGCTGAGGTCAGTTGAGCAACATGCTGTTAATGTTTGGGGGAAAAAAAAAAAGAGCTGAGTAATGCTGGAGCCTTCTCATGTGGCTGATGCAAACCTGGAGAATTTGCATCATCATTAAGCTGGAATAAGTTGGTGTGACAGGCAGGAGCTTAATACCAGCCCATGAGGAAGCTGAGCTGGTCTGTAATGATAGGGCGGCAGCAGCAGCCGCAGCCGCAGAGGTAGAGTCGGAGGTGGTGGAGGAGCGAGAGCACCTGAACACACAGGTTGTTTCTGAGCAGTAATCAGAGAGCTGGGAAGGAGAAAAAGGCACCTTTGAGTTTTTACCTGTGAACACATAGCCCATGAGAGAGACAATCTGAAAGCAAAGAGGAAGAGATTTGGTCAGTCACACCAAGAGAGACCAAAGTGGAAAGTTTTGGGTTTTGTTCTTGTTTTTGTTTGGTTTGTTTGGTTTTGTTGTTGCTTTTTTTTTTCCTGGTGGTTTTCCCTTTTTCCCCCGCGTGTCACTACAATGGTCAGAAAGCTGTTGTGTCCACCATCTCCAGTGGAGGTTACCTGCAGGGGAATGTTAATGGGGAAGCTGCCTTCTTGGGTGGCAAGGAGCCACCTGGGCAGGAGAAAGTGGTGCTGAAGAAGAAAATCACTTGCTGAGGGGCATCTCCATCATCATGGCACGATCATTGGAGCAGGAATCTTCATCTTCCTAAGGGCGTGCTCCAGAACACGGGCAGCGTGGGCATGTCTCTGATTATCGGACAGTCTGTGGGGTCCTGTCTCTGTTTGGTGAGTGCAGCTTCTTCTCTGGGGGGTATGTCTGTGGAGCGGGCAGTTTGCTCTCTGGGGAAAGCAAAGAGTACTTTTTAAGGAGTGAATGAATGGCAAAGGCTACGCCAGAGGCTCTGATTCTTGTTGAAGTATGCGAACTACCCAAACACAGCGTCCATGTTGGCAGGATCCTGCATTCCACCGACTTGCTTCCACAGCCCCTACTCTCTTCCCCTGACTCCGGCAGACTCTTTTCTGACTTTCCCTGTGGCCAGGAGAGCAAAGGCTCACTGTGATGACCGGGAAATAAGATGCGAGCTTTCTGTACCGGGCAGTTGTTCTCAGTGACTTGTGTTTGAGGGATCTTGGCAGCTGGCCCGCCGAATGAACACCTGTGAAGTGAAACCCGGCATGGCCTATTTAGACACAGAGCTTAGTATTCAGCAGAAGTTTGACAGTGTTTTGATTGGCAAAATAAACCGCGGGTGGGGGGGGGGCAGTCTTCTTCTTTTTAATTTTTTAACTTGGCGTGCTTTGTCCATTGCTGCTATTATTTCAAAAAGTCCTTGCCGTGGAAATACGTGTGGTGGCACATAACTCAATTCCTGTGATAAGTGGGAATATTGCAAGGGTCTGAGCGCATTTCAAAGTTTTTTCAATCTCTCGTCTCTCCCTGTCACCCCTAAATGTTTGCAACATGAATAGTAAAACCGGAACTGGGTGCTAGTTTGCTGTGCTTGCCCAGATCTACTTTCTTCATTTATAGTTCAGTGGGTCTCGCGGATGTAGATAACGTGCCCCCTGTTCACTGAGTTAACCTGCACAGAACTAGCAGTAGAAGGATGGACTATTATTTTGCCTTCAAGTTCTAGATCTCTTTTGTTGATTTGATATTGCCAGCAAAGAGGTAATAGATACCTTTCACGGGGTGCGCAAGTTACTAGAAAGCTACCTGAGTTCCTTACAAAGGTGACAAAAGCTGGTGAGTGGTCAAAAAAATTAAATTTTATCTACACTATGGGGGAAAATGTCCAAGATGTATCTGCTCTTTCGTGGCAACCAGTATATTTTAATTCCAAAAGGCCCTGCTCTTTAAAGGCACTAACAGAAAGCTTTGTCCTAACTCTAGGACTAAGTACTAACTCTTGGTCCTACATGTACCAATCCATTCATTCTTAAGGCCTTGTGGTGTTTTAGTGCATTGGTTTGGGTATTCATCTAGAGAAGTCAGATTTCCATCAGGAAGAAGTAAAATTCATTAAAACAACGCTGTGGTATAGAAAGATGTGTAGAAGAATTATTTTAGGTTTTTAAAAAGAGTTGGTGGTATTCTGTATGGTTCTGGCATGTACATTTATAGACAAAGAGAAACCTATTCATTGCTCTTCTTAACTGACTTTGTGCACCCTCAGTCTTTACTCTTCTACAAGTACTTGTAAATTGAGAATAAATCAATGTCTGATAGGAAAAACCATAACCAATTTCCTGGACTTTGCATACTTCTATACATGCAGCTCCCACTATGTGATTCAATTTTTATACATAATAAAAGGTTATTCACATATAGTAAAATGAATTGCTGTGAGGATTGAACTAGTTAAAATGCTATTCCACTAGGAAAATATGGTTCTGCGTAAGTATATCAACTCAAGCAGAAGCTCAGGAAAAAAAAAAAATGTTAAAAGGACTAGTTCAGGTTACATTTGAGTTGATATTCTTTGATTACTAATACCAGGGAGCATGCTCCTGTATTAATCTTCTTATCTGTATTTACATTTTATTTGTCACTTAAGTTCCTAGGAGCTTTTTGACAGGAGTGCCTTCCTAACAGGAAGCAAAGCAAAATGTAAGGAAAACAAATACTTTCTCTTAGAACTCTAGAACTCGGGGACTACGAGTAAAGAATCTGTATATTTGGTTTACAATTTTTTTAAAGCCGGGGTCAATACATGGATTTTTACATCTTGTTTTGAACTTTTTTCATCTGGGTAAAATGGTTATGGAGCTTGAGACTTTTAAATGAAAATCTCATTCCTCCCGAACTCAATTTAAACCTAGGGCAACCATCCTGGAGTTTCAGCAAAGCAGACACAGGTCTAGGTATTGATTGTCTGGCAATAAATTCTGAGGTACTTAAGACTTTCCAATAACATTTTATATGGGAAGCTCTTTTATACAGGCTACCAACATGGCGACTGGTTTCCAACAAAGTGAATTGCAACCAGTTACAATTAGTTACAAATAGGCAAACTATATTAGTGGTCCTTAAATATTAATCTGCAGACTAGGTGTTTTAAAATCATCTGTATAGGGGTGCCTGGGTGGCTCATTTGGTTAAGCATCTGACTCTTGACTTCAGCTCAGGTCATGATCTCACGGTTCATGAGTTCAAGCCCAGCATGGGAGTCTCCTTGGGATTCTGTCTCTCTCTCTGTTTCTCCCTGCTTTCTCTCTCTCTCTCTCTCTCTCTCTCTCTCTCTCTCTCTCAAATAAATAAAAAACTTAAAAAAATAATAAAAATCATCTATACAAAATTTAAAATAATAGACTTGTTTGGCTCTCTCTGTTGGAGAGTTTGGACTGACTTGGTAGTGAACAAATTGTAGGGTATGGCCTTAGATTCTGTTTTCGTGTGTATGCTTTTGTGTGTGTGGAAATTTACTTTCAGGTGATTCTGATACAGAGCTAGGTTTGGGAATAGGATCAACGGTACTAAGATATAACTGAATATCCAAATTTTATACATGTTGACAGTTCTGCATGAAGCTTTACTATAATAATTTCCCACACTTCTAGTCTCTGAAGTAGTTCAAGCAAGAATTTGTGTTACATTTGAGTACTTTGCAGAATGAATAGAATTTTTCACATAGTACCAAGATGTATTTTTCATTTTCTTGGTAGTTAATTGCTCAAATTAATAGGCATATTTCATGAGGTATTCTCAATGTATCAGGCCCAGTACTGTCCTTGGAGCCCAATATTGCATTTATAAACACAACTCCCTTATGAGGTAAGAATTGAGATCTCATTTTATAGATAAAGAAACTTACATTTGGGGAGGTTACATAACTTGCTTAAGCCCATGTGGATTGCATTGCTAAATGTTAAGATGGCTAAATGTTTATAATTAATTTTACCTAATATACATAAGTTATAGCATCTCTTTTTAAACAGTATGTTCTTTTAACTACTCAGAAGTGTACTCTTCAAAAATATCCAAGAAAATCTTTTCTAGAAATAGAATATTGGAGTCAAAATTCATTTTCTTGACAAACCATATCCTACAAATTAAATGAAGTCTTGCAAGGCCAAGAGTCTATACTTTTCTGAAGCACAAATAAATTTTGTTAATTTTGATGTGCAACAGAAATACTATTTATTAAAAGGATTCATATAATAAGGTCAATTTGGGGTAATTCCTTGTCTTGGTGTGTAGTTCCTTTAAAAATAGGTTGGTATTATTGGCATCTATCTTCTCTTTTTCTCAGGTTTGAGATTCATAATTCTTAATAATATGATATTATTTTAGAAGTTTGTCTTTACCATTTCAAATAAAATTACATTGTTTGAACAGGATGAACTAGATCTCAACCATGCGGAACTTAGAAAAGGAATTTGATGGCTCCTAACAATCAGATGACTGTTACTTCTCTTGAAATAAACACCTCACTCAGACCAAAGGATGTAGTAACATGTTACCTAAACATAAATATTGTTGCATCAACTCTACCTTCGGATGACTAATTAATATTTTAATTTTGTACCTTTTTTATTATGAATACTTCACAGGAGCCTTGTCCTATGCTGAATTGGGAACAAGTATAAAGAAATCTGGTGGTCATTATACATACATTCTGGAAGTCTTTGGCCCATTACCAGCTTTCGTACGAGTCTGGGTGGAACTGCTCATAATACGGTGAGAGCATAGATAAGAAAACAGTTAAGGAAAAATAAATCCATTCATTACACCCTTCTTTAAATCATCTTGATTGTTTTTAACTGATTAGAAATATGTGTGTCATGTGACTATGTTGTAAACATGTCTATTTCAGGATGTGAAATCTATGATAAGATACCTCTCTCAATGTTTTGAATGCAGTTTTCTCACTGGCAATAGTTCTCCGTTCCTGCCAAACTTTTAAAGTGTCTGATTTTCTTTAATATTCAATTATCTTCTGACATTTCTAGAAAGTATGTTGACTCGAAAGGATATGAAGCATCAAAATCCACCTTGATAAATCATGCGTTTTGACTGGCCAGACAAAATTAAATGTTATGCTAGTAGGTGGAGTTTTTCTTCTTGTAGATTCCATTGTCTTTTAACTTTCCTCAATTGTCGTGACTAGGAAACTTCTGTGCCTAACAACTTAAGTGTGTCACTGAGTTTTATACTTTGCACACAAAAATGACTTGACATGAATGACTCATTTCCTCTTGTTAAGCAAATCAGCGAACTAGTTGCCAAAAAAAAAAAAAAGTTTTATTGCTGTAAAAATTGTCTTCGTTTAAAATCCAAACAAATATTGCTAAGTCACTCTGAATAGCAAATTTCCTTTCACATTGTGGGAAACCTGTGATGTCATGTGTACAGTTTAGAGTAACACGCTTCCTTAAGGTAACTGCTACCATAAGATGTGACTTACACATCCTGATTGTAGAGCTTAACGGTAATAACTGGAGAAACTTGTTCTTACTGTAAACTTATCAGACATACACAGCTGAGAGCGCCAGTGAGCTTTTATCCTAATATTTGGGGCATAAGTGGCAAATGCAAAGCTAATAAGTATCGATTTAACACTAGCCATGATTTTTATAGTCATAGGCATTTCTTTTTTAACAAAGAGCTTAGGTTGGTATTTACTTGTCTGTTAAGTCTGTTCTCATTTTAGACAATTCTGCATTATTTAAAACCTGTTATAACGAAAATAGTGTTAAAGAAGTATTTTGTTCCTTTTCTAAAGTCTGGGATTTGCTTAGGATGTACCTTCTGCTCTTTTTTGATTTATCTGAATATTACTCTTCAAAGGTTAACCTAAATCTTACCTCTTCCACAGTTAATTTCCTGGTTACCCTAGTTTCTATTTCTTTTCTCTCTTAATTCTTCTGAAAAAAATTCAGTCTCCCATTTTTATTTGGCATTCAACATATCTTGTGTTCTTACTTAATATGTCAGGTGTCTTTTTTTTTAATTTTTTTTAACGTTTATTCATTTTTGAGACAGAGAGAGACAGAGCATGAATGGGGGAGGGTCAGAGAGAGAGGGAGACACAGAATCTGAAACAGGCTCCAGGCTCTGAGCAGTCAGCACAGAGCCCGACGCAGGGCTCGAACTCACAGACCGCAAGATCGTGACCTGAGCGGAAGTCGGACGCTTAACCGACTGAGCCACCCAGGCACCCCAATATGTCAGGTGTCTATGTTCTATTTACCCATTAGAACTACAGGCATTTTAAGTGCATAAGACCAAGGCTCACACTTTTGAAACCATTATACTTCTTAATCAGTGTCCTGAGCATTACAGACAGTAAATTCTTTTTGAACAACAATATTAAATTCTTTTTGAATAATTTAATTCTTTTTGACTGAAAGTTTAAGGTTACAATATTTTGGATTTGACATTCTCAGCATTCAAATGAAGACACTTGGGGCACCTGGGTGGCTCAGTCGGTTGAGCATCTGACTTCAGCTCAGGTCATGATCTCACAGTTCACGAGTTCCAGCACTTTGTTGGGCTCTCTACTCTCAGCGAGGAGCCCACTTCCGATCTTCTGTCTCCCTCTCTCTACCCCCTCCCTTGCTCTCTCTCTCTCTCTCTCAAAAATAAATAAGCATTAAGTGAGGACACTACTTATTCAGGGTGCTGGGCTGTTAGGATGGTGGGCTTTGGAGCCTGATATAGCTGCATCTGAATCCCTCTTCAGCTAGGTATATGTGGCATGGCTTTAGCTAATTACTGGGCATTATGATGAACGTGATCATTGTGTTCACAATAGCACAGATACAGTGTTCATTCACTTATTTATTCATTCCTTAAACAGCTACTGAATGGTGAATGGTAAGTTAAAGAGACTGTAAGTGGAATGACCCACAATTCTTGCTCCCGGGTAGCTCATAATCAAATGTTATTTACATTGCAAGACAGCTGCTTCATGGGGTGTGTGTGTATGTGTGTGTATGTACTGACAGAGGAAATTATCCAGATATACTCTAGAAGCTTTTTTTAAAGGGTTCATATATTCCTTTGTAATAAGAGACTCCCATTGCCTGGTTGGTCTTCTAAATAAACAAAGTAATGAATGACTTGTGGAGTGACAAGATACCTAGGTACTTTAATATTTCTCATCTGCTCATAACACCCAGGATGCCTAAATACTTAAAATTTTGCTTGAGGGTAAGTCACTCTTGTCAGAAATAATCTGTAGAACACAGATTTCAAGAAAATAAATTTCATATATCAGTACATAGCAGGGTCATTAGATGATTGAATTCACACATTAACCATATATTCAATGTTTATTTGGTTTCTACTTATGATAGATACTATACTAAACACTGGCAAATAATAGTGACTAAGATGGACACAGTCTTGAACTCATGATCCTCAGTGTCATGCTAGGGAAAGAGTTATCAATCAAGAAATCACATAGTGAAGATAAAGTCGCTACCGTGATCAGCACTATGAAAGGGAAGCCATTGGCCTTCGTAAGGGAGTATACTCAGAAACCTCTCACCCAACCGGAAGGGTAAAGGAATTTCCCTGGGCCAAGAAAGACTGAACAAAGGTATAGGGTATAAAACACTACCAATGAGTTGTAGGGGCTCCCGGTAAAGGGTGTTCAGCTCCTTCCAGTGAGAAGAAGCAAACTAAGAGGAAGGGAACACTTAGACTAGATGGAGCCTTCACGGAAGGATTTTGCATATTCTGAGCATGTTTTGAAAGCACTAAAATGAGGTGATCAGATTTTAATTTATACATCAAAAATTTACAAATGATGAAGAACAGGAAAAACAGTCTGTTGGGGTAAGGGAGAAGAGGGGGTCCTTGGGAAAAGAAGAAAATGAAAAAAAAAAGTATGGTGCTATTGAGTACAAGCAGGCCAAGTTTGGAACGTAGTTGTGGTTGGTTTTCTGACAATCTAGAGTGTTGGGCAACTATGAGAAGAGAAGCTGAAAGAGAAGAATGGCATGAGAAACTAGATAATTTCATGAACTTGCCTGTGTATTTAAAGAATATATATTCATACATACATTTATTTATTTATTTATTTATATTATTTATTTTTTCAACGTTTATTTATTTTTGGGACAGAGAGAGACAGAGCATGAACGGGGGAGGGGCAGAGAGAGAGGGAGACACAGAATCGGAAACAGGCTCCAGGCTCTGAGCCATCAGCCCAGAGCCTGACGGGGGCTCGAACTCATGGACCGCGAGATCGTGACCTGGCTGAAGTCAGACGCTTAACCGACTGTGCCACCCAGGCGCCCCTCATACATACATGTATTTAAAGGCACATGTAATTTTCTCATAGAAATATTTGAAGAATTAAAATAGAATGGTTTCTTACCTATTTACTATAAACCTGCACTTATTTCATTTTCTCATTCATGTTTTCTCAGTTGTATAAAATTACAAGAGCATTTTTACTTTTTGACTTTTACTTTGCATCTAAATATTTCTAAGAAATTAAGAATAATCACTTGCCTCTTCACATTTTTGTCTGTACTAGAAAAATAAGAACATAATGTTAAGGACATAAGCATGTATTTTCAATGAATACTTATTAATACTAATTTTTAAATCTGAATTTTGGGTGCCCCTGGGTGGCTCAGTCGGCTAAGCATCCGACTTTGGCTCCAGTCATGATCTTACGGTTTGTGAGTTCGAGCTCCGCATTGGGCTCTGTGCTGACAACTCAGAGCCTGAAGCCTGCTTCTGATTCTGTGTCTCCTCCTCTCTCTGCCCCTCCCCTGCTCATGCTCTGTCTCTGTCTGTCTCTCAATAATAAATAAACATTACATTTTTTTTTTAATCTGAGTTTTGTATTCATTTTCTTGACTGGGCTCCAACTCATTAGATCTACCCTTAACCCATTCATGCTGTGGCTGGAGTTTAGTTGTTGACTTATTTATTTTTTTAATGTTTATTTTTGAGAGAGAGAGAGAGAGACAGAGCACGAGTGGAAGGGAGCAGAGAGAAAGGGAGACACAGAATCCAAAGCAGGCTCCAGGCTCTGAGCTGTCGGCACCGAGCCCAATGTGGGGTTCGAACCCAGGAACTGTGAGATCATGACCTGAGCCAAAGTTAGACGCTCAACTGACTGAGTCACCCAGGCACCCCTAGTTGTTGACTTATTAAGAATACTGCTTCTTGTATAGCCCAGTTCTTCCAGGATCTCAAATAATAAACTAAATTTTTAAGGAAAAAAAAGTCAAATATAGGAGAGCAGGGGCAAAAATGATAGCACCCAGTCTTGCTTCCATGAATATGTGAAGTGTAAGCTAGCCACCAAAGTTATAGGCAATATTTCATTTGGACTATCTGTGACAACCTAATCAAATGTGGAGTTTGGAAAACTATAGGCTTTCCTATTTAACATGTTCTATATGTTGAATAACATTACCTCAAGGTAGAAAAAGTTTAGCAAAGATGCTATTTATTTTTTCCTTTGTTAACCTGAATATTCTTTTCCAGCCCTGCAGCCACTGCTGTGATTTCTCTGGCATTTGGACGCTACATTCTGGAACCATTTTTTATTCAGTGTGAAATTCCTGAACTTGCGATCAAGCTCATTACAGCCGTGGGCATAAGTGAGTATCATAGGTCTAAATATGAAAAGAAAAAAAAAAAAAGAGCAAAAGTGATTGATAACAAAGCTTCTTTAGACATATATGATGGGAATGCCTTCCACATCATGCTCTTTTCCCTTCAGTTCCTTGCCAAATTTATGTTGGAAAATAAAGAAAAGATTAAGGATTTGGAGTGATCCCTGGTATTACATTACATGTCAGTTTTGCATTGGGTCAATAGATATGATGGCCAATCTTCTGATATAGGCAAACAAAACCACCTTATTAGTAAAATAACAGTTCTCGTGGAGTACATGAGAAGAGAATTTTACAGATGAAAACCCAATTATTTCATGGGTTTTTGAATTAGAATTTTATCCTTTCTCACTGATAACATGTTACGTGATAACTCATTGTCACGGAGTGCTGTTCATGTGTAGGGTGGTGCATTGTGTTGATATATTTTATACTGTTAGCAAACTGTCACGCTCAGTGTTACGGTTTTAGCTGCCCGTTGATGGTCACGATCAAAAGTCTTCTTTTTCATATTCGCTTACTAGTAGCACTTCTCAAATTGGATCTCCAAGTTAGAAATTTGTTCACGTTTATCACCGTGCCCAAATTCTGGATATTTTTAAAAGAAATGGAAAAGGGGAACATGTACAACATTACCTAAGCAATATGAAGCCAAACCTTCGAATAGTATGGGAAACAATAATACTTCCAGATGATAATTGACTCAGTTTGAAGAATCACATGATCATGTTTGATTAAGTTTGAACTATTTGGAAATAGCAAGCAATGCAGGAATAACTAATTGTATACTTATGAAGAATTTTCAGTTAGGCGTGTCTAAGGTGTTTCAGTACAACGATGAAGAGAATGATGTACAGTGAGTGGTTCGTTTGCAGGAATTACACGTAAAAATATCTCTAGTGTAGATACATGTATTTTTGAACTTAGGTTCATCCCGGATTTCCTACTTTATCCACAACATGTACCCATTCTTCTTCTGTGAAATCTCTGAAGAAAGACAAAGAAAAATACTCAAAGTACATATATCTGAGTTTGGGAGAGGTAATGGCAAACTGAACTCATCATGCCCTTCATGCACACTGTAGTTGTGAGACTCAGGGACAAATCATTTAGCCTTTCACATCTCAGTATTCTTACCTGCAGATCCTGTGGAGTCTCAGAGAGTGTTTTGTGAGGATTGAATGATATTCACTGAGACAATGTATGTGTAGTGTTTAGGTCATGCCCGCAATTTATTCAGAACAATTACAAATGGTAGCTATTTATACTCTTGTGGGAAAACATCATTGGAATTTCCATGAGACCGGGGCCCTTTTACTGCCATATTTCCAGCCCTTCTCATGGCTCCTAGTATAGCGTTTGTGTTCAATAAATATTTGTTGCCTGATTTTTATGCGGAGAGATCTACGAAATTTTCTCTAGCAGAAAAGTCTACTCGTTAAACCTGGAGGATTACACGTGTTCAGTTTTCTCACGCAGCAGGACAATGGTGGGAAATGAAATACAGTTTGCTCAATGTGATATTCAGAACTAATACCATGAGCTTTTGTGGGATGAACTATCTTAGCATAGTAGTTACAGCTTAGGCTTTGAAGGCAAACAACCTGGAGTTGAAACTTAGTGTCACAATTTCTTAGTTGTGTGATTTGGAGCTAAATATTAAACCTTCTTAAGCATTACTTTATTTATTAGTAAGATACCTGTGAAAAGATAATCTGTCTTGGATGGCTGCGGAGAGGTGAAATTACGTCAGGTTTTTAAGGCCTTTAGCAAAGTGCCTTGCCCATAGAAAGTACTTAATATATCTGGTGTCCCACTGAAGGATTGGACTAATAGCCATTATTGTAACCATTATCTTGTCCCTCAAATAACTGAGGCAGAATCATACCATGATTATTATATTTGAAAAGAAGACAGAGGTCATCTCTTTGAGAGATTTGTAAATTTACAATAAAAGTTTTAAAAGGTATCTCTTGTGTGGGCATACGTATTTCTCAACTTAAAAAAGGTTATAATTAGCACGGGTTCAGTAGATTTTATGTAAACATAAATCTATAAATATTACCTGCTTTGGACTTGAAATGAGATAGATAACAGCAATATATTACTATTTTGGTAAGTCTAGATGGCTCTTTTTCCTTATCCCAATGCTATTACACTTTTTTGGAGGGAAAATCTGTATTTTGGAGGAGGAAATGGACACTGTACAGACCAAAATTTTGTCACTATTATAGGGAAGGATAACTACGTGTGTTCCAGTTTACCAAACTCCAGTAGTAGAGATTGGTGGTAAAATAGTTCACAAAGCCTGTGTTAATCTTGGATGAACCTAGACATTTTCTTCCATTTTTGCCATTGTTTATAACATTAGCTTAAAAGTTTTGATGTTCCATTTGCAACCTTGAGACTGTGAGGAATTGGGTTCCTATAATTTGGAGATTTCACTGAAAGAGAAAACAAGGTATTGTTATGACTCAGTGGTAGGTAATGTAAATCAGTGGTCTGTCTGGGACCCTGAAACTAACTTTAAGAAGAATTTAGCTTTAATGGGGCAACCAACCAGGGGTGGAGATGGAGACAGAGAAGGAGAAATGTACCGGGGGCAAATCTTTCACATTCCAAGTTGTTACATGTGAGTATGTGCTAAGGGTAGAGGGTTGGTGAGATGTAGAAAATAGAGTTTAACTGCATGAATTGCTTCCGTGTATTCTTTAGGGAAGGAAAGAGTTTGTGATCATTTGAAATGGCTAGTTCAAGTGTAGAAAAGAGAGGAAACCTGAAAGATCTTGCTACAATCAAGTCACAGAAAGAAAGATTTCAAGTTTTGTGAAATGTTGACCAAGCATTTGAGAAGGGACGCTGGGGTAGGAGTGGGCAGTTACTGAATGCTAATCGATCTGCCCTTTGTTTAAAGTACTGGGCTTCCTTGCTGTCAAATTAATAAAAATGAAAAGGTTTTGCTTATCCCAAATCCTTTCCATTCGAGTAAACATGTCAGGCACAGGGAAGTCGAGCTGGGAAATCTTAGGCATTTGCATCAGGTGCTCTCTGCTAGCCCAGTGTGGACATTACTCCCTTCTGTGCGACACCATCAAGTTTCACTGTCCTTGTGGCTTTGGTAAAAATTGAAGGATGTTCAATACTTAAAATGATATCCAGTCTTTTGTTCTGGTCTCCTGAAACTATTCCCTATGTAGGTATACAATTCAATGGCAGAATATTATGGTAAAAATACTTTCTTTAAAATATGAAATCTAGTGCCAGATCCATTCCTAACAATCTTCAATCCCAAGCTCCTTCCTGGCTTAGTGTGTATAGGTGAGTAAAGAGCCCCACCCTGCTTCTCATACCTTGCGGGAATAATTAGAGGAAGGAAGAAAATAACACCGTGAGTGCATTATAAGAACAAATTAGCCACTTCCATTACTATATGACTGTACTTTCTTTTCCCAAACTGTTTTCCTGCCATCACTGAATTGCATGAAAGAAAATCCAGGACCAGTTCTGAGCTAGCATTTCAAATATAGCTTGTGGAGTGGTTTTGCTTAAATATTCTGAAGACTGGCTATGCCTGCACCTTTTTTCACCATAGCTAAATTGCCAAGACAATGAGTTCTTAGGTAGGTATACATGGTATTGAAATATATAAGGACTGCAAAACAATAACCATATCCTTCTGGAGGATGACAAACAAAATGTGGGAAATTGCTGCCAAGGTAAACATGAACCTTAACAGCAAGAGGCAGAGCCACTAGGAGTTTGAAAGGACTAGGTGTATTAGTGAGATCATGTCTTTTGAGCTATTCCTGCATTATCACCTGTGAGCTAGGGGTAAAAGTGTGGACTCTGAGGTCAGTTTACCTAGGCTCCAATCCTGTCTTCACACTTACCTGTGTGAACATGAGCGAGTTAAATGCTATCTCAAGTTTCAGCTGCCCATCTGAAAAATTATGCCAGCAATGACGGTGACCACATCAAAGAGAGATAAGGATTAAATAACATTATCCACTAAAGTCTTTTGTACATCATCTGCCATATAGTAATAGTTTACAATTATTTGATGCTTGCATTTTTATCCCAGGCATTGAGATCCTAGATCTCTCTGGTTTTTAAAGATGTTTATAGCTAGAGGGGCTTATCCTCTCTGACAATTAGTTTGTTCAGGCAATGAATGCTAACAAAGAGAGTGGTAACTCAGGCAGATGTTATGAAAACCAGTGGACTGATCGACTTTAACTCACCATGCAGCATCCCTATATTTTCGATTTAGCATGAAACAGTCAGAAGCCAGAAGCCAGAGAGAACCTGAACCTGAGAGAAAACCCAGTATACCCAGCTGCAGTAATCTCACTCTGCAAATCCAAGATAGACTTGAATAGAGAAGTACGACAGAAACCTTGTCAGTCCTTAAATCCCAGTGTAAGTCCTTTGCGTTCCCCTAAACATCTTCTTCAGATACAGCTCCCTTCTAAAACATGTATTTCTTATCTCCAGGGCCGGTTGGTTGGTGGGTCGGTCAGTTGGTCGGTCGGTCTGTCTGTCTGTCTACCTATCTATCTATCTTTCATTCTTGCATTTCAGTTCTTAGCAGACTGCACTGTAAGTAAGTAAATAAAAATTATTATCACGGTATTTTCATTTGGGCGAGAGAAAAAGCCAAGTTGATATAAATATTTTCTAATTGTGAAATTTACAATTATTATTCAAATGAAGTAAAGCTAAGTAGGACCACAGAACTTACTCAAATTTCTTTTATTACAATGTGGGTAGATAGTCTGTAAAAACAAAGAAGATATGATGTTTTCAGAAACATAGAAAGCTCTTGCATTTAGTGAATCCCAAATCCCCTTTTCAATATTGTTGGATAAGCAACATATGTATTAAATTTCTGTGTAAAGACACATGATGAAGCAGCATTTCTAGTCACTCGAGGACCTTCACAGTGCCCTGTACTTGCTGCCTTGTTACTTGTTAAGCCTTATCCTTCAGGGTCATAAAGGTACATCTCAGCTGGAATTTGGTGTACCAAATAATGAGTGCAATGTCTGCATGTTCAGATAATGTGAAGTTTTGAGAAACCTTTGAGAGAAATCAGTTTTAACCAGAATTTTTTCTTCAGCTGCCTGAGAGGAAAGCAAGGTGAGATTATCAATTCATAAGATTGCTTTGATTTTTCTAAGAACACTTTGCAAAGTATAAAAGAAACCCAAATGCTCACTTTTTTTCTCTTTCAATAGACATTAAGACTTACACTCTTTATGAAAGTAACAAATCCTCTTTCCTCTTCTCAGATAGAGGTTCCCAAAATAAGAATGCCTCTTTCTCTCTCCCCCCTCCCTCTCTTTCTTTCCCTCTCTCCCTCTCTCCTTTCTCCCATCCACCTTTATTTTCTCCTTCCTCCCTCCTTCCCTCCCTCCCTCTTCCCTTGTCTTGTCTTGCCTTCCCTTGCCTTCCCTTCCTTCCCTTCCCTTGCCTTCCCTTCCCTTGCCTTCCCTTGCCTTCCCTTGCCTTCCCTTGCCTTCCCTTGCCTTCCCTTGTCTTGTCTTGCCTTCCCTTGTCTTGTCTTGCCTTCCCTTCCCTTCCCTTCCCTTCCCTTGCCTTCCCTTGCCTTCCCTTGCCTTCCCTTGCCTTCCCTTGCCTTCCCTTGTCTTGTCTTGCCTTCCCTTGCCTTCCCTTCCCTTGCCTTCCCTTCCCTTGCCTTCCCTTCCCTTGCCTTCCCTTCCCTTGCCTTCCCTTCCCTTGCCTTCCCTTGCCTTCCCTTGCCTTGCCTTGCCTTGCCTTGCCTTGCCTTCCCTTCCCTTCCCTTCCCTTCCCTTCCCTTCCCTTCCCTTCCCTTCCCTTCCCCTCTTTCTCTTTCTCTTTCCTTTGTACTTTTTTTTTCCCTATATACAACTCTTTTCTATTGTGGAGTACTTTCAGAAATAGTGTTTCAGGTTTTAGGAGCTCTATTTAAAAGAAAGCAGTGCTCTTTTGTTGGTGGTAGGAACATAAGTCCAGTTTTTTTTTTAGGTCAGTGTTGTCCCTTTAACTAAATAATGCTCTTCATATGATGACTCATTTATCACAGTCATTTGTATAGAAAAAAAGAAAGGGATAAGTGGATGATGAAATGGGGAACAGAGCTGCATTAAATTATTTCCAACATGTAAGTGCTTTATGTTGGAGAAAGAAAAATAATTTATTTTTTATCCTTCTCTGACAAAGTAATGCACTCTGCCATTAACAATGGACCTGCTTTTCTTCATGTTTTTAGCTTCAAACATAGGTAAAATACTTCCCTTAGCCTCGCATGGATCCTATATGGGTTCCAGCCTTCCTGATCATTCTTATCATTACTCCTTTGAGGACATTTCTTCATTAGTAGTCTCCTGTTTAACTTTGTGTGGGATCTCCTGATCCCTTATTTTCCCATCTTTGAGATTTTTCAAAAATGAAAATTGCTTTATTGATTTTCACTTTAAAAAGCTGCAGGTCCATTATAAAAATTATTAAATGTAGAAAAAGAATACAAATTGAAAATTACTGGCTATTCCATCATCTATAAATACCTTCTGTTAATGTTTGGTAAACACTGTTTCAGATTCCCCCCCCCCCCTTTATATCTCTCTGCCTTTGTGTCTCCATTCATCCAACCATCCATCCATCCATCCATCCATCCATCCTTCTCTCTGTAACTTGCTGTATTGGTCAGAAATATATCATGAATATCCTTTCGTGCAATACATATTTAACTGCATCATGATTTTAAATGGTTACATAACAAATCATTAAAAAAAGTGTACTTAGTCTTCCTTTAGGGGTCTAGGTTATTTTTAAATTTTTGCCATTACTGTATATGTTGTATGTCGATAACATTTCACTGATTCTAAAATTCTGAAATGAGCTAGTGATTATATGAAGCAGTGGAAAACTATGGAGATACCTGATTACTGTAGAATATGAATACTTCCTATTGCAACTTGAATTATAAAAATCCTGTGTTTTGTTTTATCCCCTGAGAAGTATATTCATACATTTGTGTTATTTGCTTAGGAGGGATACACCTTTTTAAAAAATAAAGCTTAAAGATAATACCTGCAAATATCAGGTATGAAACAGCTTTGGAGGGGTGGTATAACACTGAATATTAACTATCAGAAAGAGCATAAAGTTGAATTCCATGGTCTAGAAGAACCTCTAGAAGTTACTCAGCAGAGGATAGGAGGCAGAGTCAGAGTATCGTCATTCATTTCATGCATTCTTGCCTGAAGGTAGTTTTTTTTTCTTTTTTTCTTTTTTAACTAAGGATCCAACTCAATCATTTATTCAATAAAACTGTGTTGATTATCTTTCCAGGGTCAAGTATAGAGTTGAACACAAGCAATACAGAGATCAAATATACTTGTTCTAGTCTCCAGATTCTCATGGTCTACCACATGGGAAAAGTGGATAGTTGAGTGCTACTCAGGAAACTAGACAGCATCAGTAAGAAAGGGAAATTCTGCTGGCTTCACACCCAAGGTGTGTCCTAGACTGGGAACTCTTTTGGACTCATTAACTTACAACTTTTTTTTCCAAGTTCCCCAAACACATTTTGGAAGCCTATATTTTTAAGGAAGGTTGAAAGTCAGTCGTTCATGTGCTGATTGGAAACTGGGGAGGAAAACCAAAGAGTGCTAGATAGGGCTAGTTTTGAGAGTGAAGAATAGAGTTGTAGCCAACTTCTTGACATCTCACCCCTTCTTGAGTGGGTCCATACTGGCAGGTGCATATGGGTAACATCATCACAGAAGGAAGTAGTTGTCTGACCTACCAAGCTAGAAAGTCATATTCAGCAATTTGATTGAATATTGTGATGACTTCAGGGTTTTGTTAGAAGATACTTTTATCTGATTTTTAGGAAACTATAATATATGCCCAATCTTATTGACATATACAAAAAATGAGATAAATTTTTACTGTCCATTGGTTTTATTTCGAGCATCTCAAACTTCAATGTGCATAAAAACCACCTAGAGATCTTGTTGAAAGGTATCTATTAGGTCAGGGGCAGTGCCCGAGATTTCACATTTCCAAAATGCCTCTAGGTAATGCCAACTTTGCTGATTAATGGATGGCACTTTGAATAGCGAGGTCTTCATGTCTTCATGCCAATGAGAATTCACCTTTGTAACTTTCATTTATTTGTTGCAGCTGTAGTGATGGTCCTAAACAGCATGAGTGTCAGCTGGAGTGCCCGGATCCAGATTTTCCTAACCTTTTGCAAGCTCACAGCAATTCTGATAATTATAGTCCCTGGAGTTATGCAGCTAATTAAAGGTATGGACTGGAAAGTAAATGCTTTTTAAAATACGTATCTGCTTTTGATCTCTTCTAGCCCTAACTTTTGCTTGTACTAGCAGAATCCCTTAATTAGTCTCTGCTTGTGGAACTTAGACTCTATACTGTCATCTAATTGATTTGAAAGACGGTTGCGTTGGGGTGTGTTGGTATTTACAGCTGAATGGCAACAAGAAGATTAAGACTGGGCCAAGCAACAAATAAGGCGTTAATGAATTCTCTCCATCTATAACTCTTTGGAGTGAAACTCAAAGTGGAAAAAAAAATTGCAATTAGTTTTAACTACAGATACCTATATCCTCTTAGTTTACTTTAAAATAGTTCAATGATAGTAATAAAGACTAGAGAAGACAGGATATCTGGAAAATGATGAAAGATGACCAATAATTCTCTTACTCTATGGCTATTACCTGCTTTTATCTTGAGAATAGAGTCTTGACAGAAAGGGAGTCAGATATGGGACTAGCATTCCTAAAAACCAAATATTATCTGACAAAAAAAGTTGTAAAACTTAATTTTATTGTTACATTAACAATAATTAGGAGCTGCTAATTGTCCATTTATGAATAGAAGATCTTGGAACTGTCCTGGCTCAATGTTTGCATCAATCCATCAACTTCAGCCAACTCAGAGGAGATACGATAAAGATTTTAATGCCATGGCTTACACTAAAGAAAGAGAAGACATGAGCTCGCTCTTCCAATTCACATTGGTCCCCATAGAGCTAGCCTGCTCATTTTATCTGATCAATTAGAAATGCAGAGAAAATAATCTGTTTTATTGCTGCTTTCTTTTTCTGGGCTAACTTGTTAGTCTTCTGTAAGGGGTTTCTTCCATTTGTGGAAAGTGCAGAGACTCTGAGTTGTTGACCCTACTTTAGTTCTAGTTTAGGTTCCAAAAGATGATGTACTATCCTTTAAAACTAAGATCTTTTTTTCTTTTTGGTGTAATATAAGACTATAGTCATTTTTTTTTCCACCTATTGATATATGTATGAAGTGAGGTTTTCCAAAGGTTATTTTATTGCAAATTCCTTAAGAGCAGAGATCAGAGTGTATTTTTTGGATCGTTTTTGACACTTGAAATAGTATGATCTTTTAATTAATACGTATGCTATCAGTGCTTAATGTGAACAGGCTTCCTCTTCTAGTTCACCTAGTAGAGAAATACCATAAGAATATTACTACATTTAAAGTAAATTTTAATATTTTGGAGATCATTTTTAGCAGGTGTATTTACTCTATTACTACAAAATGTTGATTTTCTTTCTAACTTAATCACATATTTTCACATTAATTTGAAACTCCAGGAAGAGAAAAGCTTTATAGATACAGATTATGCACTTATTTACACTCTAATAAGATCTTGAAAATATTTGTGTGGTCTATATTTATTTATGAGGATTTGGTAAACTTTCCTTTGAATATTATGATTTTCATATTCCGAGACCTCTCTTATGCAGCCAAAATATTCCTGAAGTTTAGAAAAGCCTGTCTTTTGTAATATTTTAAAATGACATTTTTTAGGATTTATGTTTTAGGACCTGGTCTTTAACAAAGTTTAGTTCTTTTCTTGATTATTCAGTACTGTACTCTTAGAATATTATCTCTTTTGGCCAAGGAGACAATAGGTCATGATAAAAGAATATTCAATAGATATTTTTATCTGAGCCCCAGTATTATATTTCCCTTCTATGAGGCATTTCTAATTCACTGTGTCATTTTTTTTTAAATGAACTATATTTTGGAACTGGACACTTTGAGGGAAAAATTATTTAGCACACAATCAACTTTCTCCATTTTTAGTCTCAAACTCATACTTATTATATTAATATATATTGTTGTCTGGGCAACCCAGGTAAGAATTGAGATTTGAGTGAAGAGAGGGTCGTAATCACATACATCATCCAACTTCCATCCTCCTTTTATTTACTTAAGTGAAGACCAATTTTGAAACAAAGTCACATTTCCACTTTGGGTGATCTCATTTGCTATTTCTTTGGGAAAGAGACTTTTTTGTATTTAACTTTGAATATGGCTGAATAAATCTGAATTTTGGTAGGGTTTTTCTTGGTAGTTATCCAAAGATACACATGAAAAAGGCCCAGTATCATTCATGAAGTAGGGAAAAATGTTCAGAATTAAAGCATTCAGTCCACATGTTGATGCTAATTTGTTAAAATCTATCCATTTTAAAATTTAGTATAATTCCTTTTCAGTGTTTGTAAAAGGAAACTACGTCATTCTCTAAGACGTAGTATTAGTGGACTTTCTCCATAAAGGCCAGACAGTAAATATTTTCAACTTTACGTGCTATACAGTCTGTGTCACGACTACCCAATTCTGTTGTTGCAGGGTGAAATCAGCCATAGACTGGTAATATCAATCCTAATACACAAACAAGTAGGCCTAGCTGTGCTCCAATAAATTTTATTAACACGGAAGCTTTGAAAGGCCAGATTGGGCCCACAGGGTTTACCAACAATGGTGGATGCCTAATAGATTACAGGTTGAAAACAGAAAGAAGAAAGAAAGTTAAATGATAGGATATGAGAAGGTGGTTCTTAGGGTTTTTTGCTACCCTCCTCATTGAGAGTAGACCTGTTGATATTTCTTTCCAAGTATAGAAGACAGAGCAGTCTGCCAGCAAGATGAGACACTTTGGCATGAACATTATTTTGTGTTAAGAACAATCCAAACCCAGTAGATCAGGAAACACTTTTACTCCATCCCCCTCAGCTACCTGTTTATACCAGGAAGAGAGCTATTAACAGAGATTCTTTTTTACTTAAGAGACTCATGTGCATAACAGGGCACTTTTGTTTTCCAAACATCTCCTTTATCTTCCTGCAAATGTCTTTCCCCCCTTTGTATCCTCAGAAATGCTACCCCTCTTCTTAGCTCATTTAAGTATCATATTGTCTCACTGTCTTTGGAATCTCCATGTCTGTGGAGGGTTCCCCATACGTACGTTTACTAAATTTGATTTTCTCCTGTTAATCTGCCTCATGTCAGTTTAAGTGTTAGTCCAGCTAGAAGGATATGGAAGGGTAGAGGAAATTCTAGCTTCCCAACACAAGCTTTACATTATCTCATTTAAAGAATTCTACTATACTCCTATGAACTATAGCTTACAGAGAATTCTTTAGTCTTCTTTCATGCTCAAACTCTAAAAGAGCAGAGGCACCTCAAACAAGGAAATGGTTTTTAAATGCTATTTTCCTCTTTGCTATAATTTTATTAGAAAAGAAATGTGAAGTAGTTAGTGTTAGTGGTGATCCATATACTTTTTGGGCCTCCTCCTCTAGAATGGAATAAAGTATTAATAGATAAATCTGGCAATGAGCAGGGAGTGAGAAATCTGGACCTGAACAGCATAGTTCATCCCCAACCCTCCCATTTCCTTCCCCATGTTTATGGCTTATTCTTTGAAAAGTCCTAAAATCTTTCTATTCTCATTGCAGGGCAAACACAACACTTTCAAGATGCCTTTTCAGGAAGAGATGCAAGTATCATGGGGTTGCCACTGGCTTTTATTATGGGATGTATGCATACGCTGGCTGGTAAGTTGACATCTCTAGATCTGGTGGGTTTGTATGGGTCAGTGATTCCTTCAAGTAGTTTGGCTAAGTGCCAAGCAAAGTGCTAGACAGTGTGAATAACCACAATCCAGCACAATCTACTTTTTCTTAAAGTGAGAAAGATGGTGTGGCTTCCTCCACCAGGGCAATTACCGTGCATATGACAACGAAAACATAACTGAGTTTTTCAGTCAAGGTGACTATTAGATTTAGCCTGGTGTTGTAAAAAAACAAACAAATGTGGGCCTTAATGTTACTGAAAGATCTATCACAGCCATTAAGTCAGGAAACAATGGGTGAGCCCTGGTGCATGTTGCCAAGACCAACTACTCCATCCTGGTGACTCCTGAGGGGGCTGGACAAATTGAAAGTACACCTCCTGTGCTGAGCTTGCCAACACTGTTGCCGAACAAACTTGGATAAACGTGTCACAAGAGAAGCCAAATGCAATGAGGGTTTGGAAAAGAGGAAGAGAGAAATTGTTTTGGGTGCTGGCAGTGGGGGGAGGTGACAAGCTCAAGTGTTAACAATCCACCTCTCCACCGGTAAGAAGGACACCTAGAATTTTATAGGGAGAGGTTGGAGCATCTGTGCAAAAGAGCGGACAGTGGGTATGTTTTCAGTCCATGATCATGGGTAGGGACGGGGGATGTGTGGGGTGTGGTCTTCTAGGCATTCCGTTGCTATCAGGGGCTTTTCTGGTCTGGTGGTTAGAATGTTCTGGTCATTGCAAAATGTCTTTGTCAATGCCTCAGAAAGTGCGATAAGAAATAAGCACAATGGGTTTTAGTTAGAGCATGAGTTAAATGGTCTTATCTATTTCCGGTTTAACTGCTGGGGTCTATGAGCAAGAGGGCTTGCTGACATTAAGAACCAATACAAATCACTTAGAAGTCTGTATCAGTGAGGACATAACAGTGCCACGGGAAATTAGAGATGAGTTCTTTGCTTGTCAAAAGGCCTTTCAGCTGAAGCTCCAAGGTTGTTTGTGATAGTGATTAATTGATTTTTCTCTGTTTTCCCATGAGAATGAAATAATTCAGATATAGAAATAAGTAAGATGTACCCAGGAGGTAAAATGGTACTCTAAAGGCAGGGTAGGAAAACTAAGATAATGAATCAGGCATAGTAGATAATCTACGTTTTACTGGTTCTTACAAATTCCTTAAATTTCCTCCACATTTGAAAAATAAAGTATGCAGCAAAAATGATTAAAATCACTCTGCCAGGGGTACATTGCCTTTGTGCTTTCCAACTGTGATAACCATTCTGGTTGAAGCATTAGAACTTTGTTCTAATTTATGCCTTACTTTATTCAATAACTTGAATAACAATACTCATGGATAAGAATGGGATTTTCTCTAATTAAATTTTATCGATGTAAGATTCAGTTGAAGTGACCTATTACGAGAAAGCCTACCAGGTAGCAAAGTATTGCTTAAGCATCAAAATCTTTGCAGTAAAATTACATTTCACAGTTTTGGCATAATTAGTGGCAAAATCTCATTATTATTTTTGGAGCTTACTAGTGTACAATTTTAGCTATGAGAGTGTTCTGTAAACATAAAAATAGTATCAGGAAACCACACTAGCTCAAAAATTATGTAACTGCATTACAAATGCAAATAAAATGTACTTTCATTCCTTTACTGTTTAGATTCGTACCTTCCAGCTAGTGCATGGAATATAAAGATGCATTTCAAAATAAATGGAATGTTTACCAGATAAATCTCAATGAATTATGAAAATATAGCATTAGAGGAAAATCAGGAGGGTACAGGAACTTAAAAAAACTTTAACCTAGCTTTGAAAGACATTCAAAGATTGTAGCTCTAAGTAGTATAGTGTAAAATATTTGTATATTCAAGAAATATTCTTATAGCCATTGTGTGTGTTAATCTTGAATCACACAGCATGTTGAAATCTTTTTAGTTTGTCCAAAGCACAATGTGATGCTGGGCAGAGAGAACAGAGTTGTGATCATAGGGTTCGTAGCAGAATCAACTATTCTATGGCCATTCAGCTTGGATCAAAGCTCTGGTGCCCTGGGGCAGCAGCCAAGCTACTGGGAAGGGCACCCAGAGACCAGAGTGAAGTGGGGAAGTGATAGAAGCTTTCAGCTAGAGCCAAGTGTTGGGAGCCCAGCAATATTCACTCAGGAATGTGGAATGTGGAGATAGTCACAAGGGAGATTTGAGTAATTCTATTGAATGAAGTTTCTTTTGCCTGTGACTACCATGCATCTGTTCCCACGGATCTTAAAATACTCTTCTACCCAACTCACTCTCCCACTACCAGCACCAAATATTCAGGTCACCTGCTTCATGTAGAGCAAACCTTCTCCACTTCTGTAGGCTTTGAGAGCTGATCGATTTCTCCATTTCTCTCACTCTTTTCATTTGAATTATCTTATTATCTGAATATTTTGTTTGATTGATGGCTGAACCCAACATGTGCCTCTCGTTAAAAGGAGTTAAGAAAGCAATTTAGGTGATACGGATCAACTTTCTTTAGCAATTCATGAAGTGGGTAGTCTCCACTTTCAAGAGTCCAGAGAAGGGCAAAATGGGATGGAAGACAGGGAACTTTTATAGGATGGGCTTAAATTAGAATTAATTAGAATTCTTAGAATTGTTTCAAAGAATAAGGAACAAGAAAGAGAAAGATAGAAAATGAATAAGGAACAAGGAAATAAAGATAGATCCCAGAGTTGGTGTTTGGGGACTGAATGGCCCTGTCTTGGGCCTAGAAGTTATTTCAATTTCTGTTTACAGGGAAAGTGGGGTTTACGTGAACTTTTGTTTATACTTTTACGCATATAATCCTCATATCCACTCCCTATTTTAAGAACAGAAAACTGTTGATTTTCTCATATTCTTAAGGGATCAATTCTAGTACTAGAAATTAAGCCAGGATTTTAAATGGAATGTTATCTGATACAAGTGGTTTGTGGAGAGACAGATAAGTAACTGTATTTCTATAACAAGGTTTTTATGCTACCTGAATGCTGCTTTGTGGATAGGCAGAAATAATCTGGTTGTTAATCTATGGCCATCAGTCTTAGAAAAAGGAAGCTGTGTTTAGAAGAACAGTCTGTCGGTTTGGAGTTCCAGAGGAAAAGTTAATATCTGGCTGTAAATGGAACAAGATGGAGACTAAAAGAGTTCACAGAGAGGGGTATTATTCCCTTCCCAAATGTGATCCTGCCTCTCTGACCTCTGTCTGTCTTTCATGGTATAATTACAAGACTAGGTGGCGGAATTATAAATGAGGCACTGTAATGAGCCTCTGCTCTCTGTGCTGCTGCTGTGACAACGTTTGATGCAAACAAAAGTGTGGGGGGCATTGCAAATAAGTCAGACAGAAGCAGCCACTGTCATCAGAACTCAACCACCTAGGGTGTAAGTAAAAGCAGCAAGACCTTTGTTGTCCAGGAGGCCTTGCTCTGTTAGCAATTCAACTCCTCCATGGTGAATGGGAAAAAGATCCTGCCAAACCTTGGGTCTGAATAAAGTAGGCTTTTGGCCATGAGGAGTGCAGAACCTTTTTAGAATGATGAAAACTCCTTCACAGAAACATGATTAGGGGGAAAGAAATCATTAACCCAGCCAGGTCACAGAGTTGGGTCAGAGCAACTTTAATATCATCGCCAATGTCTGCATTCAGAGAGATAGGTCTGCCAGTGTTCCCTGTGGCCCAAGGGAACTCAACCAATTTCAGTCCCATATCCTGATCCAAAGCTAAATATTGCTTGGTGGGATTTTTTTTTAAACTGTGTAATAGAAAGTTTTCCGGTGTCTTTCTTCTCCCTTTTAAATCCTATCCTCTAGTGGATTTAGTCTTTCGAAAGCACCTGCTGGGATTATTTTGTACCATTGTGTCAAATCTAATCTAAAGAATAAGCTTCTTTTTAAAATAATTCACATAGTTGGGTACTGGGATGCATTCACAGCTTTGTGGTGCTTTTTATACACAATTATGGAAGAGCTGAAACAATAGATCTTGTGAACATTCTCTAGAGGCCTTGAGGAGATGTACAGCAAGGAGAATGCTATGGACTCATTGCTGGAAACTAGGAGAGCATAAAGGTGTATTTCCCATAGGATGTGAATGTTTGGACCAAAATAGGAAGCTTTCTCCTTTGCACCCCCACCCAGCCTTTTCCTTTTCTCTATTCTCTGGAGCTATGGCAAATATTTGAAATTGTGGCCTCCCCCCCCCCCCACAAATATTTCCTTTCTTGCTGTAAACATTGTTGGAAAACACCAGTTTCTAAAACAACTATTAAGAAGTAACTGGATATTTTTGACGTGAGAAACCTGGAAACTCTCTCTCTCTCTCTCTCTCTCTCTCTCTCCTCTCTCTGTGTGTGTGTGTGGTGTGTGTGTGTGGGTGTGGTTTGTTTCATTTTGGGGGGATTTTTTTTTCTTTTTTTTCCCCTGCATGTTCTTCCTGTATTTCCCATTGCTTTGGCCTTATAAAACACATGAAATCCCTCAGAGTGCATATTCCAGATATAAGTATTGATTGTTACTTGCCTTCCTGGTATAACTACAGCCTCTATTTTTAGAAACTTACTCTCCAGTCATTAAAAAATATCCTTGGCTGCTAACTTTTTAGATCACCTTTATTGCTACTGTTCTGTCAGCTATTCAAATGTTTCTACTTAAGACACAGTCCTTAAAATATTAGACGTCTTCACCTTGTTAAAAGATAAACTGAAGCGTATTAAAATTTTAAGACTTTATTTGAGCAAAAAATCAATTTGAATCAGGCAGCATTTAATCTAGCAGATAGAATGGAGCTCAGAGGAACTGTACAAAATGAAAGACTTTTACAGGCAGAAGGGAGAAGGAACAAAGAAGTTAGTGTAGGCAAAAAAGCAGTTGGTTTTTGCAAGGTTACTTTCATTTAAACGATGACAGAGATCTATCAGGCAGATTACCTAACTAGTACTAATCAAGTGATTCCTGAGTGGCTGGTTTAAAGTTCCGTTATTGGGAGAGTTGAAACTATAATTGCCTTGGCTTGGTGTTGTGGAGCTTAGCATAAGTGACTCCATTTGGAGCTTATTGTCTAGTGTTTAACAACCATGAACATCAACTTTCTACTTGTGAATTTAGATGGGTTTTATAAAGATGGGATAAGACAGGTTTTCTCATTCTTGTTTTAAGCTATGACATACTTGATATTAAAGTCTGTTGGGCTAATATTCTAGCCGTTTGGTTTTAGGTTATAGAAAATTCATACTTATAGACCCAAGCTTCTGTGTACCTATATTTAATAGCTATTTTATCTTCCATGGAATAAGAGAAGAGAAAAGTGTTTTGAAAATATGACTTTTTTATTTTGTGGAAATGCCCTAAATGTATGAAATGAAGAAGAGAAATGTCTTTGTCTTCATATGTTTAGCTCTCCGTTATGATCTCTTAGCTTTCCCATCTTCGCAATTAAATTATCTATATTGCTTGTTTGAGGATGGAGTCTGCCTCGGTCATACATCTTAGAGCCTTGAAAAAGAACTATAAGGGCTTAAAAGAGTATCCAGCAATCCCTTTAGATTGGAAAAAGAAGTCAAGGTTGCAAGGTGGTAGACATTTCTGGGTGGGGTGAGTAGAGTCACAAAGTCAAGGAAAGGAATCTGAATTTCTTTCTCTAGGGCCATAACTTTAGGGGATATTTGTAATCCTATCAAACTTGAAAGTGAACTATTTTGTGCCTAGAATACTTTTTGTCATGCAAGGGACCCAGAAAAGCGTTCAGGACTTGGGAAAAGTGTCCGAAATGTTCTGCTGTTTAGTTATCCACTTATAGTGTAATGACTGTATGTCTAAAAATGCAACTTCATAGTCTTGTGACTTGAGGTATCTGGATAGGCACATACCAGAAAACAGCAAATCGAAAGGAAGAAGTGAAGATTAAGAATCTATTATCTTTGATCCCGTTGTCGGTTCCTACTTGCCCTTGTGTGCAAGTATGAAGCCATGAACTCTAAAACTGAGAAATGCTATTGTCACACTTCTATTGTCCTATAAGCTTTGATTGACCTGCCACCACTACTAAAATCTGGATTCCTGAAGCCTAAGGCCATCTGGTACTTAAAGTCTGTTCTCACTACCCCTGGCACACTTTGAGCTGCAAAATACTAAACTGTGGCTTCCACCCCTGTGCTTGTGTGCTATACTCAGTCTGGAACGTTCTTACACCACTTCACTAGGGCTAGACGTTAAGCATTTTTGAGGACTCAACTTGGGTGATGGCTTCTCTAGAAAATCTTCCCTGACTTGCCAGTCTGGGTTAGACCTTGCCTCTGGCTCCCATGGTACCCTGTGCACACTCCAGCACTGGCTCCTATGCTACATTGCACGAGTCTATGCTCCACTGTATATACTATCAGCTCTTTGAGGAGAATTAGTGTGGATTTCCCACTTTGTTTTCCCTAGTGGCTGACATGTGATAATCTCCTATATTGCTGGGAATGCAAAAATGGAAAAAAATAGTTTGACTGTAAACATACATCCACTTGTTGACTCAGTGATTATATTCTGAGTATTTGCCGAACAGAAATGATTGCCTGGTCCCCAAAAGAACATGCATAGGCATATTTATGGTATCTATTCATAATAGCTATATATTGGAAGTAATCTAAAACCATCAACAGTAGAATGTATAGTGTAACAGTACAATAGAAAACATCAATAAAAATAATGAATTATTGTTACATACAATAGCATGGGTGAGGATCATGAAAATAAGGCTCAGAAAAAAAATCCAGACACAAAATAATAAATATTGTATAATAGTTATACAGGCAAATATTAGTCTAGTGTGATGAAACAAACAAAAACTTAGCAATGGTCATTATTCTGACTTAGCAAAAGTCAGAATAATGGTTGCCTTTACAAGAGAATGAAAGAGATGCTATTGACTAGAAAAGGTGATAAGGAAACCTTCTAGGGTTCTAGGAATGTTTTATCTCTTGATCTTTTTGTTGGTTCCATGGGTATATAAATATGTAAAAATTCACCAAATTATAGATTAAGATTTGTGCACTTAAATATTCATATGTTAGACCTCTGTAAAAATATTAAAAAATATAAAATAACTGGGGAAGCCTGGGTGGCCCAGTTGGTTAAGCACCTGATTCTTCTTGATTTTGACTCAGGTCATGATCTCACGATCGTGAGATTGAGTCCTATGTCAGACTCCATGCTCAGTGTGGAGCCTGTTTGGGATTCTCTTTCCCTTTCTCCCTCTGTCCCTCCCCCATGTGCTCTCTCTCTCTCAAAATAAATAAACATTTAAAAAACAAAAAATTAAAAAATAAGAAAAATAAGAAAAATAAGAAATATAGCTTAATAGAAAAATGATTTGTTGGGCTTTTGAGTACTGGAGATTTTCATCTCACAATAATTATTTGTTTATAATTTTTTATAATTCTGAGTTTGATTCTAGATATTTAAAACTTGAAACTTTGGTTTATAGTCATAAAATATTGATAATTTATAATTCATTTATATCTTTTTAGGTTTTATCTCAACTTTGTTACGGAAGAAGTAGAAAATCCTGAGAAGTAAGTGGCCATATTTATTCTGAAATATTTATGAGGAATAAAATGTAAGATTATAGAGTTGAAAAAGTAGACCTAAAGAAGATCCTTAGTGTGGGCTAATTATCATTATCGTCATTATCATTATCATCATCATTTTCTCAGGGAGATAAAATTTTATTTGACTTTGTTACAGATTATATGTAAACAACTTTATTGTATATTCTACATTCAACACTAAATTATCTGATAACCTGAAAATATAAAGTTATCATATAGTTATATTTTAGATAACCAATTTCATAAAAGTCTACATATGTTACATATGTTAGCATATGATAAGTCAGCTGCCCACAAATGTTCTGTAAGACATGAGCTCCAAAAATGGATTATTTCTAATAATTCATGTTTTTTCATAACTATTCTATTAAAGAGAATAATGCAGTTAATGAACAATTAGTTATGAAAGCCTAGAAGTGACTGTAGAATATTATAAGAACTTACAAATTTTAGTAGCTAGATGATTGCTTTTACTTTTTGTTCCTAGGTAATACTTTTGGTGATTAAGTAATTTGATGATGATTTATATAATATTCCTAAGATGAATTATTTTTAATTCAGGACTTAGACAAATGAATTTTGTGATTTGCATACAAACGCTTGACTTTATACAGCAAAACAGCATAACCTATGGGCAGAAGAGGGAAATTTTAAGAAGTACAGTGTAAGATATGGACAGAATTATAAAGTAATTTAATTCATCTGGCATTGATTATACATCTACCATATTTCAACCATTGTGGTAGAAATTTCTTACATGACGATAAAACTTATATTTAAGATTTTATGGTCTAGTCACTTAGTCAAATGTGTAAACAAATGAAAGTAACATAGTATGATGCCATCATAGATTATTTACTCATCTGACAGAGAGTAAAGGAGGAAACACTTAACTCTGTCTGGGGGGATATACCTATACCGAGTCTCAAATGATAAACAGGTATTTTTCAGGGGAGAAAAATAAACAGGAAAGAATGAGAGAGAGAGAGGGAGACAGAGACAGAGAGACAGAAAGAGGGGGGGAGACAGAGAAAGAGACAGAAAGGGAGACAGAGAGAGAGAAAGGGGAAAGGGAGAAAGACTTCTGAGAAACAAACATGTACAAAGATGAGTCAGTATAAAATTGCCTAGACATCAGAGACGAGGCTCAAGTGTTCAACATTCACTTTAAGGTGGACTGAGAAATCCTGGGACTATGTCTGTCTGTCAGGAGATGGTAAGCCAGTTAGATCTGGCGAAGTACCATGTCAGAATTTTGAACACGCACACCAGCAACTAAGGTTGAAATGACGTCTTATACCATCTGATTCAACCGTGACACAAGTAAATATGTAATTTAAACATGTGAAAAGTTTATTTTATTGAGAAATATGAGAAATTTATGATAGTACTTTCATATTTAGAACTGGAATTGTGTTACAGTACACGCATTTACCGGGAACTAGTATCTTCTAGCATTCCTTTGAAATGATAAGCCACTTTCTGGCTCTAAATCTATTGATGACACAGATAAATAGGTTGCCCTGTTTTTACTATTTTTGAGAAGTGTGTAAATGGCAACACAGAGAAAAGGCTGTTCTTACTAGATTTTATATATGTAAAATATTTATTGGATTTCCATTGCAAAAAAGAGATTACTATGGTTTATGTCTTTTAAGTTTAAAGGCATTTTAAAGAGTCTAGTTACTAAAAACTAGTATTGGAGAATATTTCTTATAAAAAAAAAAAGGCAAACTGTAGGTTTGTGGATGTGACCTATAGTGTAACATTTATTGTATGGTACATCGATGGCATAGAGATAGCTCATGTTCTCCTGTAATGGTATTTAACGGTTTAAATATAGGTCTATTTGCTGTGTATACACTACTCTTGTGTATATTGAGTATTTTAAACCTATTTATGCCATAATTACCCTGATCTGAATTTCTGATGTATTCTACAAGAATAGTATACTTTTCAAGATTCTCTCTCTCTTTCTTTCTTAAGGGTCTTATTTTCACACATTGATAATGTCTGTGATTCAGTATGTACAACTACTAAAGAACAGTGATGTATGGATTCAGTGGTTTTTTGTTGTTGCAAAGAAGTTTCCTCGTCTCGAAAAGTGAGAATAATTGTAGCGCTTACCTCATTGGGTTGTGGCGATGAGTTAATACATATAAAGTACTTAGTTAAGGGACTGTACTTTTAATCACTACATAATGGTTGTTGTTACTATAATTATATTTCCTGATTGTAAGAACAACATAAAATATTACTCACATAAGAGTATTTCCTAAGCGACAATATCCTAGCCAATTCTCTCTCTTCAGTGTTTTGAAAGAAAAATGAAAAGTATATCACACCTGTTGAAGCCTGTTCTATAAACTTTCAGCACTGAAATTGAATATGTATTTTATGATCTCTCCTTTTTATGTACAGATTTCATATAACATTTTATATTTAGAGAAAATAAGAGGTTTATAATAATTTAAAAGTAGCTATCAAAACTGATTTAGACTGATTATTATCACTGGTTATACCAGATGAAATGTTTTCATTTTCTGGAAATTATGATTTTGCAAACTTCATTAAATATTCCTAGAATACTTTTAATTTGATATTTTAAGGTCTTAAACTAAGGAACTTCTCCGGAGAAATTAAGTAAGAATCTGTGGAACTTGGGATCGAGATAATTAATAATTGCTAATACTTAAGGTGAATAAGGAAACCTCTGGTACCTTTTTGTTCTGTTATACAAGGTACTCAGATATTCAGTTTTTGTCTGAATGAGTCTGTGTAAAATTTAGCTAACAAATTTATTTTCTCAAAGTCAGAATATGAGAAATCCACAAAATCCCCTTAATGAAAAGTAAAGATTAAATTTGTACTGTGTATTTATCAAACCAAAGAAGTTCAAGCTTTTAAGCAACGTATTCAGTGTCTTAATTTAAAAAAAAATAACATTTCTCTATAATGTTGGCAATCAGTCCAGGTCTTTTAAAACTAAATCTTATTTTTTAAACACAAGGAATGATTTGGGAAATATTTATGGTTGAACATAGAGAACAGATGGTAAAATTATGTGAACCTCATCCAGATGTGTAATTTGTATTATTTTGTAGGTAGATACAGCTCCAAAATGTATTTAGTTACAAGGGAGAGTAATTAGAATTCCATCTCCTTTGTGACATGCCAAGATAAAATGGTTTCCCATCATCAGAGGTGCATGTGTCCAGGGGTTGTGCGCAACGTGTAACTTTCTGGCAGCTGGTGAATGAATCATCAGCTGAACATACAACACCTTTTACTATCCTTCTCCCACCTAGGCAATAAAATTTTGCTACAATTGTGCCCTAATAGAAAAAGTGATCATTAATTTAGATCACAATAACAATGTGATTTAAAATATATAGAATGTAGAATGAGGTTTCATGATCACAATTGACTGCCCTTTACAATACTTTAATTTCAGTGGTGATTTTTTCAGATTACCTAACATCACTCTATGGAGTCATTTCTGAACTGCTATTAGGAGAATGACTTATAGAACAGCTCCCTAAGTGTTACCACAAGTGAGAGGTAAACTGAGAGATTCATGGAATCAAAATAACTAGCTCATGACTTCTTCTTCTGTTAGGTCTCAGTTCCTCTTTAAAGCTTATAAAGCACTAATCCTAAAAATTGGGGCAAATCCCTGCTATATGATTACATTTATAATGTTAAAAATGTTGCCAGTGTCCTTTATAATGTTTTCTTCTCTAAGAGTGGCTTGGATCTATGGAGTAGCAATCTTTTAAGAGGCATTTAACATATTTATGTAAAATGACAGTAATTATCACTGAAACTTTTGTAATAATATAAAATATTACATTTAGAAATTATCTATAGCATGGTGGCTGACTCTCTAAGAGTAAAATAGTATTTTGAGGAGTTGGAATGTCCAAAGGTTGGATCATGAAGGTGATAGAATCCCAAAGAATCTCTGAAATTTAAAATGTCCCCCCATGAAACGAAATGGGTAGTAGTAATGATTGGTAATGTGTACATTTGTTTTTAAAAATCAGTGTTTTTATTTGCAAATATAATGAGTTTTGCCTTATGACATTATTTGTGTGGCGACAGTGCAATCTATCATTGTTCACAAAGTTACACAGTGCAAAGAACATATCATTGAGATGTATAATGTTTGTAATCCTGCCCTTCAATTGATAAATCACGTCTTGTGTTGATGAAAGCCAAGAAATGAATTGCTTTTCTTTGACCTTGGGGGTCTGAGATTAGTCAGTTTGTCTATTAGACTTGTTCCAGTGTTCTTCTCACTTCATTTATTCCTTCTGTCTTGAAGAGTTGGAAATAGTAGACTTGGTGAAAGTCAGTAAAGCTTGATATCATCAGTCATTTTTGAAGAGCAGGCTATCAGCATGGTCTGAATAATCAACTTTAATAGAAGGTTTAAATAATCAGAGTGTCATGTTTAATTAATACTTTGCCTGCTTTCAATTTATATTAATTGATGCCTGAAAGTCATCGCACCTTGTACCAACGATAACTTAGAAGAGAAACTTGGCTTGGGAAAAATGCCCAAAGACCTTTAAGGCAGTGTAATTGATCAGACTGATTCATAATGGGCAATAATCACGTAATTTATATTCAGTTCAATGTTGCCATTCTAAATTCTTGGTATATATGTTCTTATTCCTATTGACTTGTATTAAGCCAGTGTAAAGGCATTTATTAATATATCATACTGTTTTATAAGGCCCATTGCTTATAGGACATGTAAAAACTGGTAACCTGATTAAAAAAAACACGGCAAAGCAAAACAATCTAAAAATCTTGTCCCAATGTACTATAGCTAATTGCATGACAAAACATTAAAGGGTGAGTGAGGTCTTTATTTTGCACTTTTGGCATTTTAAGGATGCAGTTTTCTATTAGAGGCAAATTTCATCTTTATATGCTTTATAGCTTCTAACAGTTGCTAGAAAATAGCATATATGTCTTGACTATGTATGTGTAGATTATAGTAATGTTATGATTTTTTATACAAAGCAAGGTTCTCTGCATTCTTAGACCATTTCTAGAGTTTATTTTACAAATACTCAAGTGATATATGTTCTTAAGGTATAT
Source organism: Lynx canadensis (assembly GCF_007474595.2). Classification (NCBI taxonomy): domain Eukaryota; kingdom Metazoa; phylum Chordata; class Mammalia; order Carnivora; family Felidae; genus Lynx; species Lynx canadensis. The sequence goes on from NC_044306.2 coordinate 87,978,923, forward strand.
AAACTAATTTCCCAGAAATTACCTCACTGTAAATAAAGGCATTTAGGAAAAATCTGGACTAGTAAGCAGAATTAATTTGTAAAAGTATTTGCTGGAGGAATCTCTCAAAAATGATTCATTCATTTTATGCTAATTGAGTTAATACATAAATTGAATTTATACCCAACTTAACAAAGATTTCTTTGGCAAAATGAGGCATCACTTTATTAATAACAATAAGGAATTGTTAGAATTATCTTAATATGTGACAGTGCTTCTCTTTAATCATTGATAATTGATACCTAAGTTAAGCTCATTCAATTTTGTGCATTTCTTCTGGAAATACATGTAAAAAGTTTTGTGAATCCATTTTTCAATATATTTCAAATATGTGTACAATTATACTGGTTGAGCAACTGAGGCAGTTGGTCGGTATCTGGCCAGACGTCACAGAGAAGAGATGGTTCTATGTTCAGAGAACAAGGTTACCAAGTTACTCTTCCTTGCCTTTGCTCAGTCTAAAAATTTCTCACTGATGGGACATGTAGTTGATATTCCCTAGGATCGAATTCTTGCATTTCTCAGTTTCACATATGTCTTTATTAAGGATGCTAACTCCATTGTGTGGCCCAAAAATTTGAAGGTCAATGCTTTGATTGTTTTACATCCTTTCATAGTACTTGTATCTAATTTGAATTTGAATTTTTTTTTTTTATTTTTTTTTTTTAATTTTTTTTTCAACGTTTATTTATTTTTGGGACAGAGAGAGACAGAGCATGAACGGGGGAGGGGCAGAGAGAGAGAAGGAGACACAGAATCGGAAACAGGCTCCAGGCTCCGAGCCATCAGCCCGGAGCCTGACGCGGGGCTCGAACTCACGGACCGCGAGATCGTGACCTGGCTGAAGTCCGACGCTTAACCGACTGCGCCACCCAGGCGCCCCTGAATTTGAATTTTATTGGAGCTTATATTTTGAGTTTAGAATCATGAACTCATGTTTTAGGTACAATAACAGCGGCTGTCTTAATTTTACTTTATGTTTCTGTTTCCTTTCATTATTTACAAAATAAGAGACCACAAATGGTATAATGAGTAGAATCAAAGAATTTGAGAATTAGAGGGGACCTTGAATACTATGTAATCTAGCTTTCCACCAGATGCATGAATGTCTTCTATAATATCTTTAAACAGATGTAATTCATATAACATAAAATGAGAAACTGACTATAACTTCCCTGAGCTGGGCTACAATTATTTTAACTTTCACATGTTGATTAGGAACCTGCTAATTTCTATGACCATTTAAGGTTTGATGAATGTTGGTTGGGTGGCATACATAGAGTAGGGCAAATGTTTTGACTGTAATAGGTACAACCCAGATGAGAAATTGAATGACATTAAATCAGAGGTTACAGAGTTAGAATCCTTTTATCTGAAAGGAACTACTTTTGCAATCAGAAGTAAACGTCAGTCATTACATTGTCTCCTGTTTTTGAGTTCACACTTTAGCGACTCCCCTCATCCATATTCTCATTTATGGAAATCAGCTACTTTTCTCTGTGCCTGGATTTGAATATTAATGTTTGTACCCATAAAGTGGCTCATAAATACCTTTTACATTCTGGGTTATACTTGGTGAAAAACTTCTTAGACCACTAATATCTAGTCTGTGGCCTGCTGCTTGGCATTCATTCAGATACAACGTTGTTTAAGATCCTCACAAAAATAGAATATCCTGTGTTGTTCTTTAGGCACAGAGACAATATGCATCCAGGCCATTATATCTGCACTGGCCAAACACAAGAATGTTTTGTTAATTTTGTTCTAGTCATTATCAAACATTGACTCAGTTTATCGATCTACTCAGGAAAATGAGCAACTTTTGAATTTGTATAGGCACAAGCTAAAACAGTATTGCCAATGTAAACATCTAAAATGAGTCAAATGAAGTTGAGACTTTCCAGTAAAGAAAGATTTCCTTCACTTTTATGAACTGTGGAAATATTTACTTACTGAGTCTTTGAAAAGAGTACTCATTTAGAAAATCAAAATTCTAATGCTGTCTCCTCTTAACTAGCTGTTTGACCTTGGGCAGGCCTCCACCTTGCTTCTGAATCTTTGTTTACCAGTTTTAAATAGAGGGTGATAATCCCCATATTAAAGTTCTCATGGGGTTGTGAGGATAAAATATGTGAAATTCAAAATGTTAATGAGTTCGGCAAGTAATACACAAATGCCATCTGCAACCAACACCCATATTCTTGAAAGATTACAATATTCATAATTTTTGAAAAAAAATGAGAGGATTAGCATAATTGTTTTATGAACAGGGGTGCCTCTTCTACACACATGACCTATTAATCAGCTTGAAAAGTTGTTCTGCATCATCAGCAAGAACCCAATCATTAGTAGTTAAAAGGTTCAAAAGATGATGAGAACTGCTTTTTATTTAGTAGTCTCTGATCTCCCTTAGGTGGCAATATGCTCACTCATCATAATCAGAATATATTTCTTGGCAGATTTTTTTTCCTTCGAAACCAAATATTTGTATGCCCACACCCTCACTGTCACCGCCACACTTCTGGCTGATGGTGCGGATATAATGGATGGACTATTTGTACTTCCACTGCAGCGACTTATTTTTAGGTTCACGATCTTACCAAGAAACTCCTTTATGAAATCTGCCAAAGAAGGTTTTGACCTGAGTGGCTGGTGTCATGTATTTAAATTTTTATTTTTATTTCCGGAAAAGAAGCTATGGGATTATCCTAAAACAGGAGAAACACAGGTGTTAGTTTGCGCCCCCCCCATATGTTTTTTTTAAGATTTATGCCTAACTTAAAAATGCACAGCCTTCATTAAAAATATAAACAGTGTTTGTTGTCTGAGTGATAGATGGATTACAAGGTAGCACTTCAGATTATTTTTAATAAGATGATGAATTTTATTCCATTCCTCAGTTGAGAAAGTTAAAGCTTTGAGAAGTGAAGTAACTTTCATGGCCCTGTAATTAGTACATGAGAAGATTAGGATTATAATCCATGTTTGATATAATGTGATATAATGCATGGATTGTTTAGCTTCCGAGCTCATACTCTTTCCAGCATGTCAACTAGTCTCTTTGAGAGGCAAAGCAGAAGTGACCCATGGGTGTACAAAGTGTTGTAATGACTAAGAAAGTAACTTTGCTGTGGAAGAGGAAGTTGGAAGAAGAGTAAGATTTACAAAGGTAGAATAGAGAAATAAAACTATTTCAACAGGGGATGGGCATACACAAAGCCATGGTTTCAAGGAATAATGTGTAGACTGCTCTAGCTAAAGCAAAAGATTGTAAAGAAGAGTAGAAGACAAAATGGCGGTACGATGTGGATGCTGGTATGGGATGAGCCTCCATTAGAAGAATTTTGGACCTGATCCAGTAGCCAATGGGATGTGGTGAGTGGAGGTATGGTACAAGTTTTTGGTATATGAAGTTGTGTTTAGGGAAGATGAACCTGATGGCAGGTTCAGTGGATTTTCCTTTTTTTGACATATGTACAGTTTAAGGAGAGTTATAATCCAAAAGGTCACATTTAAGTCTTGTTTTGTGTTTATTTTCAATAAAAGCAAGTGTCTGTGAAAAGTTAATTGCCCCCTGGACATAACCCATTATTACAGTCAGACATGGTGGCAAATCATGTGACAGAATTTTCTGGCAAATAGCATCATAATGGCCACATTGTCCCAGCTCAAAGATATGAACTAAACTGCTTAGAGAACGTGGATGAGTCAACGTGGTGCTCATATACTCTTGAAAAAATAGAGTTGTCTTCTTTTTTTTTCTTTTAATGAAAAAGATCGGATCATTTATTCTCTATGCCAGAGGAAGAACAATTGAAATCAAGTTAAACGAGAAGAAAGTTCATTTTCAGATAAAATTATATTCAAAAGTATGGAAACAAGAGAATTGCATTAGGCATTGGAAATCCCAAAATAGAGAAAAAAAGAACTTACCATTTAGCCGTGATTCTATAGATACTGAGGTGGAAAAATGAGGCAGACCAATGCCTAAGTTTGCTTCTAATTCTATATTTTGGTTCTACATTTAAGTCAGTGAATATATACGAACCAATGTGGGGCATCATGTACTGTGTTATGGTCTGTGTTATTGGGGAGGGATGTCACATGCTAGGGAGATGAAGGAAACCCTTTCTTAAATTTTAAGGTCCAAGAGAATCCTAAGTCAAATTTGGAAATATTTCAAACAAGATGTGTCAAAAACCTGACTTTCACATATTAGGTATTCAAGGGAAGGGTGGGTTAAGGAGGAGAGGGAAATAGCAATGCCATTACAGGAGAAGATTTGGGCTGGGAACCAACAAGCACAGTGAGATTCACGTTGGTGTTGTGGAAAGAGCTCTGTACCTGGAGTCTAGTGACTAAAGTTCTAGTTCTGGTTCTAGAGTTATGTAATTTTGTAATCATAGCTATATTATTTATCCTCTCTGAGCCTCTGACTTCTCAGCTATGGAAAAAGAATGGTAGAGTGTCAAATTATCAAATGTGTGTGATGATGAATCCTGACTTTTGTTTATTGTTCTTTATAATATGTGCCTAGAAGGTATAAAATGGTCTATAAACTTGTGTGCTGCAGGTTGTTGTTAGTACTAGTCTTTTTCTATGTGTTTCTTATTTGTCTCAAGAGTCTAGATATATATTATGAGGGAATTGCCTATGTAAAGAGGTATCTTCTCTGATAGGTCTATTACTTTAAGCATTAGACATTTCCAACAGTCCAGATGGATTTATTTATTCATAATAATAAGTATTTTATGTTGCCTACCTAAGGAGAAAAAAGAGGGAGAGGGAAAGGAAAGGAGGAAAGAGAAAGAGAGAGAGAGAGAAAGAGAAAGGGAGAGAGAGAGATTTGTGATAACTTAAAAATATATATATTCATTGCTTTAGCCATCTGTTAAATGGATATTCTAATGCTTACCTTGCAGAGTTTTTATGAGAATTAGAAATAATATACCGATGCGTCTGACAATACTTTGCTCAGTGAGGACACTTATTTAATGATAAACCATTTGCTTCTTATTTTTGTTATGAAATATGTCATTAGCTCATTTGTAATCAAAGAGGGATTATCAGATCAGGATTTGTGAATTTGGCCAAACTGTTTGTTTGTTTCTTTCTTTCTTTCTTTTGCACTACTTAAATGTTGGGTTTGAAATCCCATCATTATAAGGTAAAAGACACCCTTGTTTGAAATACTTTGCCACGGGAATCACAAATTCTCTCAGTCTCAGAGTTAGGCATTTCTAATCTCTCATACTGGAGGTTGTTTTTCAAAAACATATAGTGCTTTGTTGGTTTTCTAAGGAGACATGCTCATAGCTTTTAATGGTCAGATGGTTTACCCGGATAACTGTTTACTACTGTGTCATTTTCTCATTTGTCCCTTTTCTCATTTTCTATCTCTCTTTTTCTCTCTTTTAAAGTTAGATATGTGGAACAGATAGGGAGAGCTATCTGTGGCAAAAGCTTAATAATAATCAATACTAATGCATAATAGTTGAGAATGCAGTGATTAAATACCATGGCCACTGTTTCATATAGTGAGATATACAATATTACAGGGAAGATAATTTATGAAATTAAGTCTGTGGCATAACACTCAGATATTTCATAATATGTAAAACTAAAGCTTTTGACATATATTCATATATCACAAAATAAGAGATACTAAAGATTATAAAGCATGACTTTGTGAGCAGAGTCATTTCTAGAGCCTCGTTGGTTGCCTCATCACACAGCTTTATATAGACCCTTCATGTCTCACTTCCTCCAGAGTATCTCTCCTGTTTGGCCTTTCATGATGGCACCTTTTTATTTTTCCCTGACATTCTACTGTCACGGTCATTCTTTTAGGGATAGATAGCAAGGGATGCGAAGATGTCTCTAAATTTCCAAGTTGTTTCAGTTTTCACGTTACCTGTGTGCACATAATAACTAGTTCTCCACTCGTTTACCTTCTTCCATTCACATGCTGGCATGGCTGGCCTAGTTTATTAGACTAACTCACTGTTACAATTAAAAACACAGTGAACTTGACCTTGAGAAAATATATCACAAAGGCCTGGGATTTTTGAATCGGGAGGAAAGTAGCCATCAAATTTCCTATCCCTTTCATTGTAAAGATAAAGAGTTGAAGCCAGAGAGATGGATTAATTTGTCTGTGTTTACATTTGTTTATATTTAAAATACTGATCCCTTTCTAGTCCTCTTTTCAAACATTTAGCCTTGTTGACTACAGATCTAAGAGTGATGGATATGGCAAGATTGTAGCCTCGAAATTAGCTGGGGGAAGAATGTAATCATTAGGAGTGACCTGTATGTTATTTGAGAATGGAACAAAACTGCCTTTTAAAATGTATAAAAGCATTAACATTTGCCTGCATTCGACTTTCTAAAGCTGTTTTTCAAACACGTAATGAAAGGGGTCCTAGGCTAGCTGAATTAAATAATCTATTCCAGGTCGTTTATTGAAGGTCATTTGGTTACAAGATTAAAACAGAAGCTTTATGACTAGGAAATGCTGAAATGTTAGGATCCTGTAGGGAAATAGCTACTTTTTATTTTCTCTAACATTTTTACAGATAAAACCGATTCTTAAAATAGTTCTGATATCTCTTCGGGGGGAACAATATTTAATTTTTCTGTATTGATATTGTCAAACAATCAAAATCTCACTTCCCATATTCTGGCCTGGGGCAAGCAAAAGAGAAATTGATATAGAAGACACGATTAACTTCATTTTGAGCCAGAAAATGACAAAAGAAGTGAGTGAGATAGATAGCAAGAGGAGATCATGATTCGAAAAAGCTGTTTTGTAGCTGCTCAGGGTCCGGTGGAAGAAAGGTTAAATGTATTTTAAATGTACGTAAGTGTTTAGCTATTCGATCCTCGTAATGCCACGGCCTCTTGGCCAAGGAGAGGTGATCAGTGGCAAATGCTGAGAGAAGACAGCTGCAGATTGAACTCAGCAACGTCCCTCCCTGGTACACGGAGCCCTTTGTCTTTTTGGGCCACAACCTGAACTCTGAACTGCAGTGAGAGAGACAGCTTCAGCCTGGATATGTAGGTGCTTTCAAACCATCAAGTTTATGATGCAAGTCTGACCAGGCAGGGCCAGAGTTTCCTGTTCTCCGAAAGACAGGCTACTTCTGCTCCCGGTGTTGCTGTTTCTAAGGCATCTCCCTGCACACTTCCCTCACCTCTTGGCCCGGCCTTCCCAGCTCCACATCTCCCATCCAAGAGGCAGCCCAGAGCACGGGACATCCTGACTATCTTGTTCTCATATTTCTCCTAACAGACACATCTTGTCTGTCCCATTTTTAAGTGTCTAGGATACAAATTTCCACCTAGCAGTTACGGTCAGGTGATCCATTTAATCAAGTAATTGAAAGGGAAGCTTCTTTCTACGTATCCTGTACCCTATTAGAAAACTTAAAACTTTCTGATTTTCATAGTATTTTTTCATAATGGTGTGTGGTCTTTCTTCCTTTATTTTAATAATAAATAATAGTTAAATTTTAAAATACCAAAAATTATGTGGAAGAAAAGTAAAACCACCTATTATGTCATGATTACATAAAATAAAAACACTTGTTACTCTGATGTTTTGCTTCCCCTCCCCCCGTGCGTGTATGTGCGTGTGTTTGTTCCACGCACGTCCGTATTGCATTATATTACTTGGGATAAATGCACATATGCATTTTTCTTTGTAACTTTGGCATTACATTATAGATTTATGTGTTTATTTACTGTCTGTTTCCCCTGTGGGGGTCAGGGGGTTTACTGACACAGGACTCCATCTGTGTCATTCACTGTTGTATCCCCCCCGTAGCTCGATGGCGCCATTAAGTCTGTCTGCCTCTAGATTTGCTCAGCTTTAGCTCTTTGTTTTTTTAGGTTTATTATTTATTTTTGAGACAGAGAGAGAGAGAGAGAGAGAGAGAGTGAGTTGGGGAGGGGCAGAGAGAGAGGGAGAAAGAATCCCAAACAGGCTCCACGCTGGTCAGCTTAGAGCCCGTCAAAGGGCTCGATGTCACGAACCATGATGCTTAACTGACAGAAGCACCCAGGCACCCCAAGTTTTTTGCACTTATTATTCATCTAGACCTATACTGCTTTTTTTCACTTAATGTCATTTCATTGGATTTTCCTAGATCTCTAACATCCTTGTAAACGCCATTTTTTTTTTTCAACGTTTATTTATTTTTGGGACAGAGAGAGACAGAGCATGAACAGGGGAGGGGCAGAGAGAGAGGGAGACACAGAATCGGAAACAGGCTCCAGGCTCTGAGCCATCAGCCCAGAGCCCGACGCGGGGCTCGAACTCATGGACCGCGAGATCGTGACCTGGCTGAAGTCGGATGCTTAACCGACTGCGCCACCCAGGCGCCCCATAAACGCCATTTTTAATGGTGGTATAATATCTCATTGGGTAGGTATACCAACAATTACTCATGTTTCTGGGAGCATTAAAATGTTTCCAATTTCTTTTAGGGTGAAAGTGATGTATTATACACATAATATAGAAATCTTTTTGTATATTCAATTATTTCTTTAAGAAGATTGCTGAAAGGGAAGTACTATGTCAAAGGTGATGGACTCTCAAAAAAGTCTCTTTTTGTGTTGCCAAGTTGCTTTCCAAATTGGGTACATCCGTTTCCTCACTCAACAGCAATACTTAAGAACACTTACTCAGCATTGACTATAATTTACAAAAATCTTTGTTAATTGAAAAGCAAAAGTGATAGCTCATTGTTTTAAATTACATTTTTTAAATCACATATAAGGCTTAATACTTGTCCTAAGTTTAGTAGCTGTATGTGATTGCCATTTTGAGGCATGAATATTTGTGATTCAACAGAATTCTTTTTTTTTTTAATTTTTTAATGTTTATTTTATTTTTGAGAGAGAGAGAGTGAGAGAGAGACAGAGTGTGAGCAGGGGAAGGACAGAGAGGGAGACACAGAATCTGACACAGACTCCAGGCTCTGAGCTGTCAGCACAGAGCCCAATGCGGGGCTTGAACTCCCAAACTGTGAGATCATGACCTGAGACAAAGTCGGATGCTTAACTGACTAAGCCACTCAGGAGCCCCAACAGAATTCTTTATATATTATGGGTACTAATTGCTTATTATATTGATTGCAAAATTTGGCCTCAGTTTTTCATGTAACTAAATTTTCTTTATGATTTACCTTATAGAACTTTGAATTTATATGTAGTAATTTAATAAGTTATGTATTTATATTGATTACATTTAAATATGAGTTTTTTAATATTTCTGTATATTGGTTTGATATCATAAATCTTTATTCATCCCTGGATCATTTAAATATCACTCATATTTTCTGTTTGTTTGTTTCTTCTTTTTGACATTAAGCCTTTTAACTTATCTGGAATGGATTTCTTTAGCATGACATAATGAATGTAGGCTTTTAATCCCCCCCCCCCCCCCCCCCGCCCCGCCGCCGGCCAGTTTTCCAATATCCTAGCATTTACTGAATAGTCATATCACCCCTTAGTTTATGATATTTACTTATTTAGTTTATAATACTCATAAAGTATGACAGTTGTTATATATTGTTTTTACATTATATACTGTTGTATTTCAAAGTGATCTATTCTGTTCTACTTGTGTTTCTATTGATACATCAGCCAATTACTATACAATTTTTACTGAAAGTTTTAATATTGTTATCTGGACAGAAAGATGGCCTTAATTATTACTTTTTTTTCTCTGAACAAATTAATATAAATAATAAATTCCCTGAATAAATTAGTATAACGTATTTATACGGAGGTGGCTTTTCATGAATATGAGGAAAAACTGTATCATTCTTAGAAATTTAAAGTTCATAATTTTCAAATTATCTTGGTAGCATTATTTTACAATATAATTTGCCCTAAATCAAATTATTCTACATGTATGGTTAAGTCCTTTATAGTCCCAAAATTTCTTCCCTGTATCCTATAGTTAATTATTAATTTGTTTTCTTCTTTCAGATTTTGAAAATACTAACTAATTAAAGTAACCTACAAGGCATCTGCCAGTGATATGAGTCTTACTTTTCCCCTTTTGGCCTTTCTTTTTTAATCCCTGTACTCTACTAACAGAGTACTTTTTATAATGATTTTCTGTTTTCCAGAATATTTTTTAACTGAATACCAAATACCAAAATATTAATGGAAATATCAGTGGAAACATGAAAAAAAAAAACATTTCCTTGTGATCCTTATAATTGCTGAAACTTCCCTATATGGGATTAAATATGGATGAAGTTAATTATTTTATATATCTCCAACTAGTTGAATTTATATTCCTGAGAAGAAATCCCTTACCACATAGGTTATAAACATGGTAATAAACACAGTTCCTAAGCAAACATACATGAAAAAAGAATAAGATACTTTTTTTCCCCCTTGACATCTTTCTTACCTTTGAACCAAATACCTGTTGGAAAATATTTGAATCATATTTTTATGCATCTTTTAGATGTTTACTACTTTTTTTGCAGGATGAGAATGGCAATGTTGGATTATTTAATTACTAGCCTTTGTTTTCGCGTGGTGGTTTCCACTCCTTTGGTATACTCTAAATTTATGCATAAAATTCAACACAAAAATACACTTGTGCTGCTCTCTCAAATGTCACAACCAGGAAGCTCAGTGTTCTGACCAGAAGTGTGAGCTGACTGCTCTAATAGATTTAGAAATGAGTCTTCCTTGAACTCCTCTCCCTTCCTCATTGACATCATTTCAGCCTGTGTTTCATTTCTATTGGCTGCTTTGTCTAGATTGTGAGGCCTGATCCCTCCCATGGTTCAAACACCCTGTTTGTTTGTATTGCTGACGCCCCACTGATGGCTGGCAGAAGATTGCGCTGTGCTGTGTTTGTGTTTTATGGGGAAATGTTCATGTGTGGCTGCTGTGTTTGATATTAAATCTGAGATGAACTTCAGGAGGTTTCCTGCTTTTATTAAAATGATTTTGGCTAGGGGCTGTGTTATCCTGTTCATAAATCAGGTGAACTCAGAGATTTAATAATTTAGAATTCTCATGAGGGTTTGGTAGAATAAATATTTCTTTTCTGTGTTAAAGCTGCCTCTTAACATTTTTTCCCCCTTTTTTCTCTTCATGGCTTGATTTATTAATTTTTTTCAAGTCTTGTTTTGGGAGGATTGTGCAGTTTTGGTCTCATGGCTGTGAAAACAAGGTAAAAGAAAGAGTCAAGATGATAACATAGTTTGGTTGAAGTAATTTAAATTTATAAGTTTTATGAGTCCTCCCATCACTATTGTAAACAAACTTCTATTCAAAAAATTCCTTAAATCCCAAGTTGTATCTTCTGAAATACTTATCTTCTCTCACTGTTTTAATGAACCACATGACTTAGAAATAAAAGATTGATAAAAAGCAAAAAGAAATAAAAACAAAACAAAACAACAACAACAACAACAAAACCCAGAAACCAAGGAGGCCAGGAACTCTCTCCCTATGTGGTTACAAGCTACACAAAGAGCAGAGGTGTCTTTGAGGATGACGAACAGTCCTGGCAACAGCTCTAAAAAATGTTTGCACTAGAGATTTAGACGCAATACTTTGAGGACACTTCGTAATGCTCAGTGAATGGCCTCCATTTCTTTGTAGGATTTGGTGTATTATGAATGCATAAAGATATTGAAAAAACTATTAGGAGTTAGAAGACATTTTGTTTTGTTTTTCTTCATATTGAAAATGATAGGGAATGGGTAGTTCTGGCATTGGGGGAGGCATACTTAGAAAAAGGAGGGAAGGGGCGCCTGGGTGGCGCAGTCGGTTAAGCGTCCGACTTCAGCCAGGTCACGATCTCGCGGTCCGTGAGTTCGAGCCCCGCGTCGGGCTCTGGGCTGATGGCTCAGAGCCTGGAGCCTGTTTCCCATTCTGTGTCTCCCTCTCTCTCTGCCCCTCCCCCGTTCATGCTCTGTCTCTCTCTGTCCCAAAAATAAATAAAAAACGTTGAAAAAAAAACTAAAAAAAAAAGAAAAAGGAGGGAAGATTTCTCTGAGGGGGAGACTTGGTATGAGCCTAACTGACAGGAAGGAGGCAACCATGTTAAGAATGGGGGATGGGGAGTCCTCTGTGTCTTCTTGTTTGAATTTTAGATTCCATCCATGAGAGAATAAACTTTTTGTTGTGGTTGATGTCATTATCCCTGTACTTACAATGTCTGGCATAACGAAGATATTTGATAAACATTGATGAAATGAATGAAGTCTTTATAAAGAGCTTGATGGATGCAAATGACAATATTGCAACAAATGTCCTCCTAAAATTCAGATGGTTTTTAAAACTGTGTTCGCAATGAAGTTTGGATAAAAGCTGAGGCAGAAAATATGGTGACTTGCAAAGACTTTCCATGAGTGTCTAGGATAATATGACCTTGTAATGTGGCCTTCCAGAGGTCTGACCTGATCCACAGATACCATTTTAGAATCTGGAAGAATGGACGGACCACTTTTCCTTTAAATGATCTTTTGTGATGATCAATTTTTTTCAGCCAGGCTGACACTTTGAAGTTTTAATGATGGAAGGTGCTTTGATGTGCTGGTATTCCTGGTTGAGAATAGAATCATAATCTTCAGTGTTCAGGAGAAGAGATTGTCAAGTCAGCATCCTATTTCTTCCTCTGAATGACAGAACAAGGCAAAGGCAGGCCTTTCCTTAGAATGCTCTGGTACATGAGTTCCACTGAGTTTTTAAAGTGTTCTGTTAAACAGTCTCTATGGATTAGCTTTATTTGCCAAAGTGGTTGAATAATGAACTTTCAAGTAAAATGGACTTTAGACTCTATTAACTCAATACCCTCTTTAACTGTTAAGGAAGTTTAAACCTTGAGAGATCCAGTGATCTCTTGAGTCCCTTGCTATAGTGACTGGAATGTGACTAGACTCCACCTTAGGATTGGAGTCCAGAAAAATTTTCAAAATTCTATGAAGTTAAAACAAAATCAAAGGTAAAACTCCAGAGGAAAGATGTTGCTAAAAGAAAATTTACACCTGGGATGGTATGTACAATTTTTTTCTTGGTTGTAGGTATTTGGGGAATAGGGCCAAGAGAGAAATTATGAAGGAGAGGGTGGGTAAATGTCAGGATGACTTTAATTTTCCTAGTCCCTCAGTCACTGCCCAGTGTATCTGACTTGAAAAAATTATCCCTAGTGAGAGGTTTGCTATGAATGCTTGTAGTCTAAGAAAAGGCGCTAGTAAATATAAACTAAAGCACAAAAGCTTATTGTTGGAGGGGATTAACTTTTGAGCAGAAAGATAAAAGATCATGAAATTTCCATTTCTGCTGAGCGTATGAATCTTTGTGAATAGACAGCCTGCGGAGAGGAGAGGGAGGGCTTGTGGGCGATTCTGCCGTTCTGTGGACCTCTGTGACCTCTTCAGGGAGCTGTGAACAGTTCCAATCTGGCGTCTTCATCACCACTTTCTTGACGGTGGCACATTCTCTCTCTCAGCGGGCGAGGCACTTAGCCCCTCAACCCTACTTCTTCTCATCCTTGCCTCTCCCTACTGCTCCCTCAGGTTGTTGTGTCATGTTCTCTGTGGCCCTACCATGTGGATTTGCCGCTTACTAAAGCCAGGCCATAGCTATTGGCTCCTCTAAGAATTTTTCCTTCAGGACACCAGGGTAGCTCAGTCGGTTAAACGTCTGACTCTCGATTTTGGCTCAGGTCATGATCTCATGGTTCGTGGGATCGAGCCCCGTGTGGGGCTCTGTGCTGATAGTGTGGAGCCTGCCTGGGATTTTCTCTCTCTCTCCTCTCTCTCTCTCTCAAAATAAATAAATAAACTTCATTTTTTAAAAAAGGATTTTTCCCTCAATCACCTTAAGAGTATAAATAGGGACTTGTTGCAGTAAAAAAATTATTTTCAACTTTATAGGGTCGAATATATATACACATACCTATATAATCAGTCACATATGGCTCCTTTATGAAACTAATTCATATATTTTCAAAACTGTACTTTAAGAAGCCAGTATTGGATCCAAAAAAATTGATCCAAAGACATCATTTGACTTGTAGAGTGTAGAGCAGTGATGTTAAAACTATTTGAAAGCCTCTGTTGTGTGGCAGAATATCAGTGCATAAAGTGAGTAAAAGAGGACTGATCTGGTTGAAGTGAGTGAGACCAGGGGGGTCTGTCATCTTACCAGTTGTCCAGTATCTGTTCTGACTCCCAGAACACCCAACTGGAAACTCAGTTATCTACCTGACCAGCAGATATCAAAGTGAAATTATTACTAATAATTAGCTTTGTCACTGTTGGTCGGAAATGTTGCAGACAATTTTTGGTGTAGAAGCAGTAGTCTTTCGTCACGGTTGAACGTCTCCAGGTTTACCTGTTCCATTTCTTACCGTGTGACTGATCAGAAGTGTGACCGGACCTGATTTATGCACAGAGTAAGAGAAATAGTATCAGTTCCTTCTAAGATATGTGTTTATGGCCTGAGTGGGTTTTGACTCTAATTCCCATTTACTATGCCAAAGTGGGTATATTTATTTTATGTTGCCTTGTTCTTGGCATAAGATTACATTTATTTAACATTGCACTGTCTTATTATATGTCCTTGGTCAAAACAAGAGGCAATTGTGCTCTGACCTTTGTTGAATTGGTGGCAACTGGCAGAAGTGTAGGGGATTTTGTATTTTATTTTATTTTATTTATTTTATTTTATTTAAAAAAATTTTTTTTTAACGTTTATTTTTGAGACAGAGAGAGAGCATGAACAGGGGAGGGGCAGAAAGAGAGGGAGACACAGAATCTGAAACAGGCTCCAGGCTCTGAGCTGTCAGCACAGAGCCCTACGTGGGGCTCGAACTCACGGACCGTGAGATCGTGACCTGAGCCGAAGTCGGATGCTTAACCGACCAAGCCACCCAGGCGCCCCAAGGGATTTTGTATTTTAAAGTAGAGAGCGGTGGGGTCTATCTTTGCTCTGTTGAATAATGATGAATTTTCCCTATCCTACTGTTTTCAGATATGAATGTTTTTAGTTGATTTTTATAATTTGGGACCTTATTTTAAGGATTTTATATCTTTTTTTTTTAAATTTTTTTTTTCAACGTTTTTTATTTATTTTTGGGACAGAGAGAGACAGAGCATGAACGGGGGAGGGGCAGAGAGAGAGGGAGACACAGAATCGGAAACAGGCTCCAGGCTCTGAGCCATCAGCCCAGAGCCTGACGCGGGGCTCGAACTCACGGACCGCGAGATCGTGACCTGGCTGAAGTCGGACGCTTAACCGACTGCGCCACCCAGGCGCCCCAAGGATTTTATATCTTAATGTTATATATTATACAACAATATAATGTAGGATACAATTTGGTGACGACCAATTTTAAGTCTTATATGAACTAATTAACTGAGATCTTGATATAATGAGCAGCCTTTCATTCCTTTATTAGGGCAATGCCAGCTGCTACAGCAAACAAATGACAAATTTTCAAGGACTTTAAAAAATCAAAAATTTCAGTTTTGATTTCCAGTTGGTGTCCCTCGCTAACCGGCGGGCTTTCCTACGCATGTTGATTCTGTGACTTCGCTTTCTTCCTTAGTGTGGCTTTGCCACTGTATGGATTCTCTGCAAATGGCTGTCCATTAGGGAGGAGGGTGTCAGGTCAAGTCACTTATAACCACCTTGGCCTTTACTTGCCACATCAATCGACACCAAGAATGAGTCCCATTCCCACCTAGATACAGGAGAGTCTGGCAAATGTAGCCTATCCGGGTAGCTGCTTCTTGGGAATAACTTCTGCTCTGGAAAGAGGGACACAGAATTGTGGTAGGGAGTTAAATGTTTCAGCCATACATCTGAATCTTGGGAACTCCGTTATGATAGAACGGGTCACTGAGATGTTGCTTTCTTCTAGTGTATGTCAGGCCAAATCCTGAGGGAAATAATGAAATTTTAAAAGGCGGGTTGTAAAAACAGTGTAACAGAAATAAGAATTGAACATCAGTGTGAAATTCATTGTTATTTAAATAATGTATCTTTTTGGTAGTTTAATTGCTAACATCTTACTGGAAACCAATTTTGGTTTTGTACGTTCAAACGTGCCTACTAATATTGTTATGCTTACTCACGATAAATACTAATAACTGTAATATATCTAGAAGACATACCATAAATCTCTAGAAAATGAGAAAAAAATGAGATGTAGACAATGTTAATTTTTTTTGTATGAAACTCAGGCAAACAAAAATTTACTCTCAAGCTACATTTTGCTGAATAATTTTATTTAGTGATGAATTTATTCTAATAGGATAAAAAAGTGAAGGGTTCTTTTAGGGATTAAATGCTTATACCAATTCTTCTGATTGCTTATCACCCTGTGTTTCTGAATTGTAAGTTTCCATGTTCTTTTTTCTATTTGCTTTCGCTGTACCTTTCTCCTTACATTTTCCCATGAGCCTTCTTCAGCCCTGCCGCCTTTTAATCTGTGTCTGTTCATTTCTTACATCTCTCTACAGGTCTCTCTGTCTTCTCTTTCTGTTTATGGAGTTCTTCATCTGTGGACAATGGAGAATGGTGAGATTTAGATTAGACCTCAGCGGTATTGAAATTTAAAGTGTCTCAGTGAAAACATCCATAGCCTTGCTGTGATACTTATTGTAAGGAGCAGAGGGCAGGTGTTTAATGCCTGAAGTCAGTGGGATCGCCGTGTACCTTTATATGACAATCTGCTTGTCACATCTCTGTGTTCATCCTCGGCCCAGAAATTGTCATTAAGTTAGAACATGAACATGGTTCTTCCTCTTGCTACGTTTTTTTTCAGTGACAACCCACACCTTTCCCCCCACTACTTACTATGTTTCCTCAAGTGCATTTCTTTCATGTTATTAACAGCCCGATTCCCACTCACAGTGGATAACTAGAGATACAGCGATAGCACTAAATGACAATGAGGCAAAATCATTGAAAACACACAAAGGAATTTGTGATTCCAGCCATCTGTAATCTAATTGTTTCAAGTCCTGGAAAATTATCAAATACACTTATTTGTAATTCAATCCCTGCTAGAAATGTCAGAAATCACATAGCCAGCTAGTACAATTATGTGTCCAGGGCTCTTTGGAGAGTTCGGTATGAGCAGGAATCAGGGAGAGTGTATAAAAAATGTATAGAAGAAAAACCATGTGCATGAAAAATATGGATTGATTTTCTTTAAGGTATACTTTTTACTTATCTTCTTGTCCATAACGTATGACTGAAGTTTGAGGAGTGAGATGAAATCAACAGCAGTGTGTAAACAGAGTGATTCAGCAAAAATTAATTAATTAATTGATCAGTGGATACAAAAAAGGGAAATAAGAGATGCTTGAGTCATTTCTGTGTCAGTTCTACAGAAAAGCTTCCAGGGCCTTCATAGGGCAATTATAAAGAAAGTGTGAAACAAGTATGATTCTAAAATAAAAACTTGGAATCAAAAGGTACTTAATATAATTTTATTTTTTATTATTACTATTTTTTTAATGTGTATTCATTTTTGAGAGAGAGAGAGAAAGCATGAACAGGGGAGGGGCAGAGAAAGAGGGAGACACAGAATCTGAAGTTGGTTCCAGGCTCTGAGCTGTTGGCACAGAGCCCAACGCCAGGCTCGAACTCACATACCGCGAGATCGTGACCTGAGCCGAAGTCGGATGCTTAACCGACTCAGCCACCCAGGCGCCCCTGGTACTTAATATAATTTCGAATACTTGGTGTTGAGATGAATCACAGTTATGTTTCAATTATATATAAATAAATAGTGCCTAGTTTATTAATAGAATTAAAATATTCTGAAAATTAATGTTTTAGTTTTTTTTTTCTATCTCACATATTGAGAAGTTTACCATTTTCTTGTTCTTCTTAATCCTTCCTTTTCTCCCTCCCTCCTTTCTCCTGCATGTCACAAGTGCATGTTAAAATATTAATGATTTTTAAATAGAAAGTGTGAAGCATCAATCACTTCTCGTAGAAGATTCTTGAACACAAAAGAGTAGGCTTTAACAGAACTGACTGTCATCATGTCCAGTTCCACGGCTCAAAGACAATTTTAGATGCCCTAGGATCAGTGAGTTCTGTGGTCCCCACTGTGTGTATCCAACACAGGGGATTGTGTGAAACTTATTTTGGTTCACACAAATCTCAGAAGATTTTGATCAAGTTATAAAACAATTTTAGGACTATCCCAAATTCAAGGGATTACCGAATTACTCATATGGTTTGAAAATCAGAAATCCCTGTAACCTTCAGGTATCCTCAGGTATCTGGAGAATCAAGCTAGATTTACTCATTCTGTGTTTGTAGCAAGAGTTTTTATTTTTAGCCAATGTAAAGCACTAGAAACAATGGTCATTTCTGACGCTCTGTCATACAGTCGCAAAGCATATTAAAACATGCGTTCTATGCTGCATTATTTGCAAGTTTATTTGTGATCACTGTTTGGTGCATGAAGAAATACACTTGGCTTAAAATGTGTCGCATTGTTACATCCAGCCTTCTGATATTTGTGCTACTTATGTAAAATATAACACATCTTTGTCAGCATGTAAGAATCTTAGGGATCTTGTACAGGGAGGTAAAGTAGGCACAAAGCAGCCATGATATCATGGCACGATATACCGTGAATGTGAAACTTGGAGCTGGAAGGTTCAAGTAGCAGCCCTCCCACTTAGGATTGTTGTGGCCTTGGCCACAGCACTTAACCTTTCTGAGCCTTGGTTTCCTCATTTGGAAATGGTGGGAATCATTTCAGGAACCTATTTCATTCGGTTGTTGTGAATTTTGTTTGTTATTTGTTTATACTCGCATTCCACAAAGGATTTGAAATGGCATGTGTATATTTGAAGATAAAATGTATTTGTCAGTGCTTTGTAGATTACACAAATGTAAGCTACCAGCCATTACTTTGGGGACCTTTTGGGTTCCTGGGGAAGTCTATTCCTTAGAATGAAGCATTTTAAAGCAGATGTTCCAGACAGTTCTATTTAACAATTTCAAATAAAACAAATATTTATCCATGTGTGACATAGACTGGTTATAGGTGCCAATTTAAAATAAACCCATGGGAAAAGAAGACTCTCCAAGGCCTTTTGGCTGAAAACTAAGTGCAGCTAATAAAATTATTGGATTCTCACATACTTAATGGCCCTTAATTGAGCAGGTTATGTACAATGACTAGAGGTCTTAAGGAGTAACGCTTCAAAATACATTTGTGTTTTGTTAATCATCCCAAACATGCATAAACATTTGAAAAAGAGTAGAGCTCATAGGTGCGAGTCATTTTTCTTCAGCTTAAAGACAATGCTTTTGTTGCACTTAGAGTTGAAGGATACCTCACAAGAACACAGAGGCTTTGAAATACCACTGGTCTGCTAGTTCCTTTAATTCGTTTTATTATCATGTGCCATTTGCCTTAATCTGGAGTTGCTAACCGTGCTTATCTGCCCTCTGCATCTAAAGCCTCCAGAAAGATTGCTCTGGCATGGCCTAATAGCTTTTATCAGCTCACCCAGTGGCTCTTAAGCTTTGATGCTTGAAACTCAGGAGTTAACCGCACGGTGCCAAGCCCTTCTGAACACGTCAACTGCTTTCCTCCGTAATTGATTGCTGTTTATGCCAAGGCAGCCACAAACCCTTCTCCTCCTTCCCTTTGTCAAAGTGAAATGGAACCTAAGGACAGAAGATAGTGGCTCTTTTGCCACACCCCCTCCAATTCTCATGGCCTAATTTGCTCAGAGAGGAATTACTTCTGGACATATGCATTGCCACAAGGTTGGACCCTCTCTCACTTTTGTCTTCTGCTGTAAGAGCCTTGGATTTTTCGGTCTAGTCTCTATATAGTATATCTGAGCTGATAGTAAAATTGTTAATAATCTATACATTTTGGCTTCTCTGGCAGACATGCTTGCTTTTCCTCCTTTTCTGTAAAAATTGTCTAGGGAAATTTACTTATTTAATTTTTTAGAGAGAGAGAGAGAGAGACAGAGCATGAGTGGGGGAAGGGAGGAGGGGCAGAGAGAGAGAGAGAGAGAGAGAGAGAGAGGGAGGCACAGCATCTGAAGCAGGCTCTAGGCTCTGAGCTGTCAGCACAGAGCCCAATGTAGGTCTTGAACCCACAAACCGTGAGATCCTGATGTAAGCCAAAGTCGGATGCTTAACTGACTGAGCTACCCAGGTGCCCCTGTCTAGGGAAATGTATTAAGTGAGCCTCTATTGTCTTTTAAATCTAAAAAAATACCCCATTTCTAAACATTGAAACTTCTGAAAACATTCACTTGACATTCCAGTTCATGTTGTACAGAAAAATTATAAAAATCATGGAATAACTTTTTTTCCCCACCCTTATAGTAAATAAAGCTGCATTTTCAATGACTGCATGAGACATACAGGCTTGAGAAGAGTTTTGCAATAAACGTTATATTCAGCAATTATGATTTCTCTGAAAATGAATAGTTAAGAGGCCGAGGGTCCACATGCATGAGAGAGAGTACGCGTTAGTGGTTAAAATGCTCTGACTTTAGCTGGGATGGATCGGCTGAATTCTGGGTTCCCATTTACCAGTTGTCTATCCTCAAACAGTTATTTAAACTCTCCAAGACTTCATTTCCTCACATATGAAATGGTGATGATGTTCCGAACTCACAGGATATTCGGGAGATAAAATGAGGCGAATATGTAAAGCACCTAATAAAATACTGGGCACATAATACCCACCAAGTTAATGGCAGCAGCTATTGCTGTGATTTTTGTTGTTGACAAGCTGAGAAAAAAAGTTGCATTTTTTTTTTTTTTTAGTGTTCCTTCTGCTAAAGTCAATTTAGAAAACTTCCCTCAGACATACCATAATCTCTAAGCAGGAAACAGGCAGCCTTGGAAGAGCAGAGTTTGGAGACTGGATTCTATGTGGGGAGGGCCACAGCCCAAATCTCAGACTGCCTTCTCCCTGCTAATTTGTAGCATCATATGATGTGACTGTACTGTCCTGGAGAGGTTAGTGACTCCTCTGCACCTAACAATGTCACCTCAATTTTTATTAACAGGAACTTTACACTTCTTAATCCCATTCTTGCAAGGAAAAGAGAATCTTTCTCCCCCCTTCTCCCTCCCACTGCTCTCCCCCAGAGAAAGAGCTTAACACAACATTTGGGATGTTATAAAAATGGAAAAGACTCAAGTTTAAAATAATATAGCGAGTGGTTGAAAAGCTGCACATCTACCTTCACGTTCGCCTTCTTAGTCCTTTGCGTTTACATGTAGCCTTTCTTTCAAAGAAACAATTCATCTTTAATATGTCTTATGCCATTCACTCCTTTATATCTAATTGGCCCAGTGATTTCCTCCGCTTAAATGTAGCATTTATCAATCACAACTAGCAATGCATGTTATGGTGTTAACAGAAAATTCCACAGGACCCTCTTCATGCTGGGGAAAGGGAACATCTGCTACTTTTATATTAGGATGCCAGGATTTAGAGGTCAATGTGTTTCCCCATCAAGGCTGAAGGCTTTGGGGATCAGGGGAAGTGTCAGGCTCCAAGCAGCATAATGAATGGCAGTTGCTGACTGGCGAGGTTTGCCTGTTCTCAACGGGGGATAGTGCTGTTCAGCATAATGAGCTGGGTCTCTGTGTGCTAAACGTACCCAGCTTGGGGAGGGAGGCAGACTCTGCCTCCCCCACCCCCCACCCCCGCCTCCAAGTTCCGAACTGCATTTTCATCTTGGAAGAAATTATATTGAGATCTTCATTAGTGGCACCCAGCAGGGTTAAGGCTCCATGAGGGCTGATAAGCTCTATGGCTAAAAAACCCATCAGCCTTTGGGCAGGGAGCTGAAGGTTTAAGTTGCTTGAACTGGAAAGAGTCTGAAGAGGTGATTATGTTAAGCAAGTAATGTGTATCGGTAACATGGAATCAAATTATTAGGGTCAGTAACTCCTGGCTTTCCCAGTGCATTAAATGAAGACATAACATTGCATCTGTGCCGGGTTCTTCTTGATGCCACGAGTGTCAGCACTGACCGGTCATATGTACTTCACAGCATGTCACCTCTAATTTCATGGGATTATCTGCACTGTTGCTTTAATAGATACTCATGATCTTCAGCTTCCTTTGAACTCACAGCAGGGCAGTGCAAAGTCATTATTGTGAGCACTTCTGTGCTTTTTGTGTTACATATAAAATTATTATTACTATCATTGAGAAAAGGAGATATATCTTGCTCTCATGCTTCCAAAAGCGTGCAACTTACTTGCTGATGAGGGAAGCTACCGAAGGGGAAAAACTGAATGGGAAAGACCTTTCTGAAGGTTAGTGTTAGAAAGGTGTCAAGGCAGTAACTTAGTATTAGAGAGGTATAGAGGACCATGGTTCTCAAAGAATGGTCCCCTGGCCAGTCACATGGGAATTGCCCAGGAACTTGTCAGAAACGCAAATCCTACTGAATCAGAAACTCAAGGTGGGTTCAGCAAACTGTGTTTTGAGAAGCCTTCCAGGAGGTGGCTGTATGCTCAAGTGTGAGAGACACTGCTATGGCATTTACGGGGGACCAGAATGGGATAGACCCATTTGTTCTGGGGGTAGAGAAGTAGAGAAGACAAATGAAGTACCTGCTCCCATGGACCTTATCAAATTACAGAGGAATATGTAGTACTTCTCCCCAGTAAAACACACATACAACAACAGATCCTGTAATTATCGTGTATACCATTTTAGTCTTTGTCTGAATCAGCCTGTTATCCTATCGTCTTTGCTTTCAGAGAATGACTAACAAAAGATGACTAATAAGCAATTCCTTTGTGCATTTCAGAACCATCCCCCTTGCAATCTGTATATCCATGGCCATCGTCACCACCGGCTACGTGCTAACAAATGTGGCCTACTTTACGACCATTAGTGCTGAGGAGCTGTTGCTTTCAAATGCAGTGGCAGTGGTAAGTCCAAGTTGGGAACATGCCAATTTGAATTTAGGTTAATGAGTTGATGCAATTTTACAGTAGTTCCCTCCAGCAGAAAGTGTTTTGAAATTCAGTAATCTTTTCTTGACCTGAATGATAATGAGTATATAAAAAATTTAGAACACACCTTAGCAATTCCATTTAACTGAGACAGCCAAAGTCCTATATGGTTTCCTGCATTGTTCGTTTCCTGTAAAACATTTCCACATATACGTGCTGGGAAACACATTTCCACATGTGCATGTTGAATAGAAGATACTTTTCCAACGTGACTCTAAGGATAGGTGGGCAGTTACTGAACTTAAATGAATGTATTTTTTGGCATGCAAATTGTGATTTATTCTTTATTCTTTCCTGTTCATAAACTTTTCAAATGCTGAGTTCAAATCTTTTTTCCAAAGTACCACTTAAGAGTTTCTAAAGGACCATACGTATTTGTTTTTTCTAGTCTATCCTTTTGAATACCAGTAATGGGATATTATTAATTTTAGGAAATACTGAGTTATTCAAAGTTAAGCAGATGTCATTGCTCTAGCACTTCTCAGAATACTAAAGATGCTAATGTGCATTTTAACTCCCTAAGAAGTGGATACTTATAATTTTACAACACTTTCCAAAATTTATTTGACCTCAGGACCATCTTTGCTCTCAAAGGTCATGTTACAGGGATGTTATTCTGTGACACATACTTTTATTTTGTATCAAAACTTAGCTGGTAAAGGAGCATTTCTTTGTGACCTCATAACAATGAAGGGTGAAAATATAACTTCCCATGGCTAGATGTCAGTTCCTTTTAAAATAGTCACTATTACCTCATATCGGCAACATCCACAGGGAACAAATTATCTCATTTCGTGTGAACCTCCGTGCGTGTTCACTGTATTAAAACAAGACTTTGCCGCTGCTCTAAGTCCTAACAGACAACCAAATGTACAAAGTTTGCTAATGTCGGGTCAGTCATCTCATCTTCCCAGACAAAGGGCAGCACTTACTCTTTGAGTGCAACATGGCCCATTAATTACATAGCACCAGCTGCATCAAGGACAACTAAAGAATCCCACATAGTGGTTGCTGGGTTTTTGTTTTTTGTTTTTTGGTTTTTTTTGAAAATACATCCTTCATGGAAATTTGCAGTGTTGCATATACTATGGCATGAAAGGACATTTTGGAAGTTTTGTTTATCTTTCGTATTTTCTGTGGCTTGATCTTCTCAAGCTTGTATTTGTATTCTAGCCTTTTTATGGGAAACCACAGAAGGAACTGGCAGATCCCTGAGAGGGAGGGAGTGACTCAATACAGAGAGATTCAGCTAATGTGATTATTCTAGGCACAAGATTTTTGGAACTGCTCGTATATAGGTGAGATAAGCGATTAAGTCATCAATTATTTCTCACTATACTTTGTGTCCTAACAGGAGGATTGGGATATGAAACAAGTTATCTGTAATGCTTCTCAGTGTACATATGTACCTCACTATAAAAATGTGGCTTTCCAGGTTGAAGAGAAGGCATTGAAGGATTTCTGTCTCCAGTGGGAGAACTTCTGAACCGAGCTTTTTTTTACTTACCAGAATCAGAGATGATAGACATCGTAGTTAATAAAGAGTCAATAAATGGATCGTTGCTTTTTGGAAGTAGAGAGAAGGTGCTTATTTAGACCTTTGGCCATAGTTTTGCAAAAAGCAATGCCACGATACTGCTTTTGATTATTGTCTAAGAAGTTAGCCTGACCCTCACCACAAAAAAAGATTATAAAGCATACACGTATCACCAGACTAAAAAAGAAAGTCAGAGAGCGAGTTTGGACTAAATTGTTTCATTTTATTCCACTTTCTGGCAGAGCATTAATTTGCTTCGTTCTGTCTCTCACTAGACCTTTTCTGAGCGGCTACTGGGAAATTTCTCATTAGCAGTTCCGATCTTTGTTGCCCTCTCCTGCTTTGGCTCCATGAATGGTGGTGTGTTTGCTGTCTCCAGGTGAGCGAGTTCAAGCATTTCCAGAAATGCATTTCTGTTTTTGAGATTGGATGTGATAAGAGTAGGCTTAAAAAGAAAAGAAATAGTGCCTCCAAACCTGTTGTTTTTAAAGAGACATGTAAGATCGAAGTCCTCCTCCAAGTATCAGTAGCATGCCTCATTCTGCCCAGTAGAGGGCACTGCTTGTCTACTCATAGCCTACACTGAAGACTGGCAGGGAACTTTTTTCTTTTTCTTTTCTTTCTTTTTCTCTTTCTTTTCTTTTTTTTTTTTTTTTTTTTTTATATAGTATGTCTACAGAGCCTAACAACAGCATTTTATTTCTGGTGATAAAATCTCTGTTTCTCTAAAGGTGACAAGAGAAAAAGTAAAGCCAGAGACGCCAGAAATCACTACCCCACCACGTGCATCCCTTTTGTTTTGTTTGATGCAAAAGTCCCCTTTATTTTAACATGAGATTAAAATCCAATCAGAAAAATACAAATATAAGGTCATACGTGTGCATGTCTGTGTGCGCGTGCACGCGTATGTGTGTGTAGGTGTGTGTATTGGGCTGGATCGGATTGACAGCACGCATACAATACTAAGAATCTAGAACTAGATTCACCGTCAGCTATTTACATGTAGGGAGAGCTATGCTGAGTCGAATGTTGCTATTGTTTCCCCTCAAAGCATAATGTAATGTGTTGGTAGATTTTCTGAAAGTCGAAGTCAGATTTCTCTTGAGTCTCTGCCTTATCCGAAAAGCGAAACCGAAGTAATCTCCTAAGAAATGACAAACCATATGGTATAAAATTAGATGCAAGTGTTCTCTTAGGTTTCTGGATTTTTCCCTTTGAAATGATCAATTATCCAGTCAACTCCATCCACATTTTTCTCCCATCAGGTTATTCTATGTTGCGTCTCGAGAGGGTCACCTTCCAGAAATCCTCTCCATGATTCATGTCCGCAAGCACACTCCTCTGCCAGCTGTTATTGTTTTGGTAATGCATATTAAAAAGTATATCTAGATAGAAGCTTGAATAATGGGTTAGCAAAGAGGAATTCGAACCAGACTGTAGCTAGTGCTTTACTTTCTATTCGTTGCTAAATCGGATCTATATATATCTTGGTGGAGAGTGAGAGGCAAGATATTTTCCATCGCTTCCCAGTATTTCTTATTCAGTATTTCTGATGCGTATTTGATGCTATGGGACAATAACCACATCACTTCTTTTGCACCTTTGTAGAAATGCGTGAGGTCTAAGGGAAGTGATTACCCTGGCTTCTGTCATCGACACAGAGTCTCACAGAAAAGAATGTAGAACGAGTCCCATTTCTACATACTGAAAGTGGAGCTAAAAGCCACAGTCCAACAGCACCAAGATGTCATATCATAGGCCCCTTATAATGAAATGCACGCAAAATTAGAGGAAAAATTGGATGAAATCCTAGACAGTGCAGTGATTCTGTGATAAAAAAGGGAAATATTTGAGTGCACCTCTAAAGAGAAGAAATAAAAGCACCAAACCTGAGATGTGAGTTATAGAATTCATCATGCAGAGAAAAGTAGTTGTGAAGGGTTGGGTACAGAAGACTGTGCAAGGTATAAAAGTCCTCAAATACCCATTGGCAATGTTATATTCACTTTTACCTACTACTTTGTAACATTTTTGTCAAATGGAATCTGCTGTCAGGGAGCAGAGTAGAATACATTGGACACTTTGCTCTATGCATTTAATCTGTTTCAGAATGTTTCCTTGAAATTTCTTTGTAAAGTATGCATCCTCTCTGTGCCGAATCTGGAAGTTAACGTCACTTGTGGGAACAGAATGTATTATTCGGTGAAGAGGGCTTTCATTTTAAGCCTCTGCTATCAGTGGTGCTGTCCTTGGCATGTGCAGCTGCAGAGACATTGCTAAGCTGATCTCTGTGCTTCATTCTTTTCTGCAGTCTTGAGGGTCACACATGGCAAGCACACAGGCAGAGTAAGTGTGGAGGAAGAAAAGGTCAATATTTTGCATTCGGGAGACAGCAGAATCCCCTAGAAGTGGCTGTGTTTCATGTGTGTGCATAGCCAAGGGCCTCTCAGAAACCATTTACAGAGCCCTCTGCGCGTTTTCTAATTGGGTACACTTTTGATCTGGGGCATTAGTTCTTTACCAATCCTCTCAGTCTCTAGATCTTTAAATTTAAGTCATTGACTATCCGGTGTTTTACTCTTTGAAAACACATTCTCTTCTCTCAAATGAAAAAAAAAAAATAAATAAACCGACTAAAAACTAAACACCCACATAAAATTCTCTCTGATTAAGTGGTAATGGTGTTCTTCTCATGCCGCTACTGGTGCGTAACGGAGTATAAGAGCAGAAAATACAGAATATCAGTGTGGTAGATTATCAGTATAAATAATCATGAAAAAGATCATCATAATTTGTAGTGATGTTATTGTTTGTTATCAGCTGTGTTCTCTCTTAACTCACTGAGTGTGGTTTTTCTCCCCCTTCCCCAGCACCCCTTGACGATGATAATGCTCTTCTCGGGGGACCTCTACAGTCTGTTGAATTTCCTCAGTTTTGCCAGGTGGCTTTTTATTGGGCTGGCGGTTGCTGGGCTGATTTATCTTCGATACAAACGCCCAGAGATGCATCGTCCTTTCAAGGTAACCTCAGTAATCTTGATGGGTTTACATAAATCTTTCCCCTAATACCTAGTCCTCCCTTAGTCATAACTTGATGATGAGGAACTTGGGCGGGGGGCAGCATCCTCTGGAATAAAATGCTCAACTCTTGCAGGCAGTGCCTTCTTATCGGATTTATTTTAGCTTGGAAAAATAATTCAGCAAGTTGTTTATGTGCGGTGCCTAACTTTTTATGTCACATTTCTGAAAAGTGGTAGATACATAGGGCATTTGTCATGTTGCTTTCTCTTGAATGTGTCTAATGACCTGATGTGTTCAAAGTATGGGATACTTGTGTTTTTATGCTGAGTAATTGTGGATAGCCATGCTGAGAAAGACAGAGGCAGATACATATGGAATTGTCACTAATTGAAACTCTAAAAAGGATGCTGCTTTACAAAACAGGCACTTTAAGTATTCTTAGATGTTATGACTTGTTATGTTGCTCTTCTTATACATTCTAGAAGGTATATTCTAGAAGGAATAAAAATGTAAAATCAAGAGGGAAAGTGAAGATGTATCAACATATCCTTAATAGAATACCCTTTACTGTGACTAAGCATTTCCTTTTGCGAGAGTTGATGAATATGTTTCTCATCTCCTTTAGCCTTGAACGTTCATGGATTGATTTGACCTCACTATCTATTTGCTTTTAAGAAATAACACAGATAATGTTGTCAGTCATGTTGTCAGAATTTGTTTCTAATTACATCCATTGCCTAATGCTGGCAACATCTTTATTAGCGGTTGAATAGGAGTTGGTCTGTTTTATTCCTGTCAGTTCTTATTGTGAGTCTCCCAAAGAAAATCAATATGCACTGAAAGGCTTTAACACGTAACAAGCAGCCCGTGCTCTTGCCTCTACATTCAAGCAGATTCTAATCATAATTATCAAAGAGCCAACCTTTTAAAATCAAAAACATAAGTCACACTGGTACTTAACTAGTGAAACAATTCAAAGAAAACATCTCTCATGAAACATACTTCATTATCCTAGGTTTGTTCTTTTCAAAGATTTTTTTTTTTAAAGATTTAAGGGAGTAGGTTTGCTACATTCTCTGTGCCCTATTAAAGAGCTGTTGCTATTACGGTAAGGTGGGATGGTGCCTGTAACCTGCTCACATGACCAGCGGGGATCATCTGATCGTATGACTTGACCGACGCACTCTTCTTGAACCCATCTTCTGTCTCTGGAACTGTTTGAAGTGATTTTTTTCCCCCTTGTGCTGTGTTCCAGGTGCCACTGTTCATCCCGGCTTTGTTCTCCTTCACGTGTCTCTTCATGGTGGCCCTTTCCCTGTATTCGGATCCATTTAGTACAGGGATCGGTTTCATCATTACTCTGACGGGGGTCCCTGCATACTATCTCTTTATCATATGGGACAAGAAGCCCAAGTGGTTTAGAAGAATGTCAGGTAAGACTCTTACACAGTTTCAGGACCTCTTGAGAGACTATATTGTAGAAGACCCGTCTATGTGTACATACACACATGCACCTTAAAAGTATAAGTAAGGTAACTGCTAGTTTAAATACATTATGACATGTTAATTAGAACTAGGAGAAGAAGAAGCAGGAAGGATGTTTAGGGTAGAGCCACTCAATCCTTTCAGGATGTTTAGTTTGAGCTGCTCTAATCACTTCTTAAGAGAGCTTTTTTAGATAGAATTTTATCAGCAGTTCTATAAATGACCTAATTGCTTTCTCGAATCCCTTACTAACCTAATTATTTTTTACTCTGGGTTGAGCTCAGCTTATTGATTCTATAGCATAACCTGCTCTTGCTGAGGGATAGGGAGTTAGGCAGAGCCCTACAAAGGCCTCAAATATCATGATTACGACACTACCCTATTTCATAGGCATTGTGAATCGCTAAAGGGTCGTAAGAACAGCAAGAACAATGAAGAGAAGAATTATACCTCACATTTATGTTGTGATTTCTATGTGTTAGCACATATATGACCTTATTTAATCCTTGTAACAACCTTCTGAAGTAGGAAAAATCATTATCTCCATTTTCCAGATACTGAGTTATACAGTAGAAGAATTCATATAACTTGTTCCAAGTCGTGCAGATATTAGGTAGACCAGCTAGAATTCAAATTCAGGCAGTGCTGTATTTTATAAAAATCGTTGTGGGTACAGTGAGGATGGATTACAGAGGGTCAAGGCTGAAAGGGCCCAGGATTGGTAGTTACCACGGTCACCCTGCATAAGGACCGAGAAGGCTCTGATCATGGACGGTGCTGGCAGGGTCCAAGAGAAAGTGAAAGATATTAAAGAGGAAAACCTAAAAGGTCTCAGGGACCAGGTAAATTGCGGGGAGAGGAAATATAGGAGAGGAACTATCGGGGAGAGTAGATAGAAAGGGTGCTTAGGACAGCCTCTGTTGACAGCCTACCTATCTGTCAGGGCTCTGCTGAGTGAGGTTTTTCCTTACCTCATCTTGTTCTGTCTTGCACAAGCTCCATATGTGAGCTGGTGCTTATTAATCCTATGTCTGATGGGAAACAGGACTCAGGGAGACAGAGAATTTATTTTTGAGTGTAAAGATTTTAAACCATTGAGCCAGGATTTGAACCCACATCTGCTGGACGTCAAAGTCCATGGTCTTTCTAGAGTGGGCACCTGAAGGACACGAGAGAAGTGAAAAATATAGCCAGAGGAACAACCATGTTCTTGCTACTGAGTTAGGGGAGTTTAGAAAACAACTTTTGTTCTCACCCGCTTGAATTTACTTCTTTTACTGTAATTAATTTTTAAAAACCTGGTAAAAAGTTCAGGGGGATTTCTGATATCTCTGATAAAATTGTGAACAAATAATGTCAGTGTTATTAAAACTCAAAAACAAACAAACAAAAAAAACCCCTGCAATAATATGTCTACATATTGACTCTCTAGCGTGCTACAGAAACTCATTTAGAAGTCAGCCATTTAAAATAGACTTTTGATACTACTCTTTATTAGCTTTTAATTGGTATTTGGTATATTTAGACCTCACACTGCTATTTATATCTGAATTTTGTTTTCTAGCTGGTAACACTATTCCCTGAAGAGGTATTACTATAAAAATTGGGTTCCTCAAGGCTAACACGGGCACACTGATTGTCTAGCAGGGTATTTAAGCTCGATTTCTTGTTAGATCACACCAGTTTTCTGTGGGATATTTTTAGTTCCGTTTTCTCCATGGTAGGCAGCAAATATAGAAACTTTTCTGAAAGGAAAAAGAATCTTGTTGAACAATAACTACCATCCTGATGACCAACGTTTAAGACGAATTAGCATTCATCGCTGTGAGGACTGGGTCTATCTCAGATCCTGGCCAGAGACAGTTCAAACCCCTGAGCACCATGGAAAAGCCAGAGAACTGAGGAAGAAAGAGCTAGTACTCCTACAGTTGGGCTATGATGAGAAGGAGCATGATGAAAGAGCCAACTCCATGCTTTCCCCCACATAGTAGGGATTGTGGTCTTTCTGTTGGGAGGCAACTCTCAGTGCCCTTTCCTGTTGCTAACATGCACGTATTTTGCACCATTTCTTTGTCAGTGCATACCAGCTCCCCACTTTTCACACTTGACCCCTCTTTGATGGTTTTCCACGCTCATGTGATGCTGAAGTTTGTTGTTGTTTTTCTGTCTCTAATGATGTTTCAAACATCTCCAAGGACTCCAAATTTAGTGTAGCCATTTGTGAAAGCAGCCGCTATGCAGTAGTCCCCTAATGGTTATTTGGATCTCAAAAATGCCATTAAGTCTTACCAGGGAGCATGGCAATTCTGCCTTTAAACTGTGAGCCTTGTAACCCTTTATCTTTATAGCTGCCTTGAAAGTGAGTAGCAAAAACAACAATCCTCCATAATTTTGTTTGATTTTCCTCTTAGGCGGCATTCTTGTAGTAAAATAAAGAAAATTCATAATATTTATTGCTGCGATAGCAAGTATTTTCCTCGCCTTTGGCCAAAACAAAACACTCATACACAGACACACAAACAGCAGAGTCTTGCCCACTACCTTGCCTCTTTTCCCAACTGCCTCCTCATTAGGAAAAAAAAACTCAGTGTGAACTTGGAGAGCATCTGTGATTTGATATCAAATTTTTGTTGTTGTTGTTGGGTAACATTCTTTAGACCTTCTGTTGTCATTTATTTTCACCCTAATATACATGAACACGTTAGCCTTCCGAAATGATAGTTGGTCAAAATACATCTTGCCTAAGGTGCTTCCGCAAACAATGTGAGGTGACCGAACAGCCTTCAGAAAATGGTGAAAAAAGCCACACGGTACAGATAGCCAGGAATGTTCAGAACCAGAGGATCTGAGATTTTCTGAGATTTGATGAATTTCTCTGGCCACAGGATGCCAGTGTTGAACCACATTTTGTTTGATAGCATTCCTAGGGTGAAAAGAAAATGTGCTCTTAAGGGAATAGTCAGATACACAGAACACATTTTTCTGCCATCTGTGACAGAGTAGTGAATTTTTCTGGGTATTTTTTTAAATGTATTTATAGAAACATGAGCTTCTCACCTAAGGAAAATGGGGAAGACACCCCACTGACATACTCAAATACATAGAGGTAGCTAGACGTGGCCAGCCCTGGCTAGGGCCAGCAACAGCTGTCTTACTTGGCTGCCCCTATTTATCAGCCCAACTGTGTCAGGGCTGAGATGAGTGGGGTGACCGGAAGTTGGTCCCTCTTGTCAGGGCAAGATATGGAGGGCGACTGTATTTGAGCAACATCTTTGATTACGAAGAAGGGTACTTGGGAGCACCAGCAAAATGATCCTAGTCCATCTTTGTAGACAAGGACTTTGTAATTCTGGGGTTCTAAAAGCATATGCTTCTTACAGTCTGTCACGATAACTTCGTTTATGATACCTCCTTGAAAGCTGTGTAATGCATTTGACTGGCTGTTCGAGAAGACTGCATTGCCATATTTTAAATTAGTTAAGCTTGCCTACATTTCTCAGGGGCCCAAACCATCTTCACTGTAAGGCTGAAATGAAACCATGCATGAGAAATGTTTTGGAAGCTTTTTTTTTTAAAAACAAAAACAAACAACAACAAATAAAACAAACAAACAAACAAAAAACAACACACATACTGTTATTTTTACTATGGCTTGTGGAGAAGATTGGTTTTGTGCTAATACTTCACAGACTTAGCCCGTTTTGGCTACAGGTCCCCATACTTGTACCAAGTGTTCTTGGGTAAATCAGCTTTTGCAAGGTTATGTTGTTTCAGCTGATTTCAAAAATGACTGAACGTGAAAAGTAAAGCTAAAAATACTGCGATTGCTATTTGCTCTTGGGGCTTGCAGATACTGAAAACACCAAGTGCAGACTCATTGGCTCAACTTTGTTTGAAAGGATAGTGTCATGGAGTTGATTATCTCCAAAGGCAAAAGCCTTAAATGAGCATGGGTGCAGCTGAGTTCCACATGCTCTGCAGCTTTTCTGGGCAAGCAGGAAGCTTCTATAGCGGGTTACTTGGGTCTGCTGAGTACCTCTGTCTGACCCCATGGATGTAGATGACCTAGAAGGAAAAGATGGTTTAACTCTAACAGCTTACTCAGGCCAAAATCAGTCACTTCTGCCCAAACCTCCTTTATGATGACAATTATTCAAATTTTGAGATGCCAGGAGAGAATATGAGAGTCGGAAGAGAGAATGTAACAGAACTGATTGAACACGGAAGAAGGGAATGGGTGTGCAGAACCAGTAGACAGATTCTTTGCCCCTCTGTGTGCTGCTGAATAGAAGATCTAAATTGAGCTTTCAGAAAGGAGAATGTCACACTAGCAAAGCATCAGGATCTCTAAGTTGTTCTCCTTTTCTCTGAAACTGATGCTGTGTTGTGACATGGGTAAGTAAGAGGTCTAAGAAAGCAAAGGGCTGGGGGTCCCAGAATGCAGAAACAGACTTTTGGAAAAGGCTTTTGTTCAGTAGATAAATGTGAGTAGGCAACCCTCCCCCCACCCCCACACATGCACGGAAGTGAGCATGCGCGCGCACGCGCGCGCGCGCACACACACACACACACACACACACACACACACACAAGCCAGTCATGGGAGGAAGAGTTGGGGAGGATGTAAATTTAACCTCACTGCTTTGCAATCCACTATTGCAGATGCCTGAACTCTCCTACTGTTTCAACCTACCAGATAGCCCTGGTTCCTTCTCTGCTTACAAAAGCCATATATCCCATTCTATTGATGGATACTTACCTTCCCACAATCTATTTTTCTTGGGTAATTTTACCACTTCCCTTTTCTGTAAACATGGATTTCTATTACCCTTGAGCACTCCCTTGTGTTCCACACACATCTCAGTGTAGAATAGGCTGTTAACAAATGTAATTTATTCAAGAAAAATTTACATGGAGTTTGCCATTTGCCAGAACTGTGCTGGGCTCTTTATAATTAATGTATATTATAAAAATTAGTGCGTGAAGAAAAACAACTTTGAAGAACACTATTGGAAAGCAAAGGATAAAAAATATACCTTTTGCAGTGACATGAAATACTGCTTGGAAGGGACTATTACAGTTGACAAGTCATGAAAGAGGAGAAAGATTGTATGTCTGGATGAGAGACGATGTGGGTCTGAAACTATCAGGAAGATAGGCTCTAGAGGCTCCAGCATCAGTACAGTTTGAAGAGGTTCTGTAGGGATTGATTACAAAGATCAGAGATGAACAAGAACTAACACGCTGAGAAACTAGCATTGCTGAGTTCTAGGATTGCCAAGATAAAATAACCTTAGAGATCATCCAGCCCGCTAGTTTCTATATTTTAGTGTCTAGTAGAATCAC
This sequence comes from Lynx canadensis, assembly GCF_007474595.2. Lineage (NCBI taxonomy): Eukaryota > Metazoa > Chordata > Mammalia > Carnivora > Felidae > Lynx > Lynx canadensis. Next base: position 88,013,390 of record NC_044306.2, read on the forward strand.
AGATTTCTGGGCCCCACCTTCAGTTTCCAATTTAGTAGGTCTGGAATAAGGCTTTGAAAAGTTGCACTTCTGGTATATCAGCCTATGCTAGTGATCCCAGTCCAGTGATTACATTTTGGGAACTACTTTCTGATCTAAGCCCCTTCTTCTTTTAGTTAAGTTGTTTTTTTAATTGAGTTATACTTGACGTTATGACATTGTATAAATTTCAGATGTAGAATGTGTTGGTTTGATACATTTATATATTGCAGTATTACCACACTAGCATTAACACCTTTTATCATGTCACATCTTTGTCATTTCTTTTTGTTATTGAGAACAGTTCATATTTAGTCTCTTAGAAATTTTTACAATACAATATTGTCGACTATAAGCACTATGTTTTGCATTAGATCTCCATAACTAAGTTTGTACTCTTAAACAATATCTCTCCAATTCCCTGACCCCCTAAACTCTGGCAATCATCCTTTTACCATCTATCTTAACAAGTTCAGTGTTTTAGATTCTGTAATATAAGTGATATTATACAGTATTTGTCTTTCTCTGACTCATCCCACTTAGCATAATGTTATTGCAAATGGCAGGATTTCCTTCTTTCTCATGGCTGAATATATTCCATTGTGTGTGTGTTTACGTGGGTGTGTGTGTATAATCACATCTTCTTATCCTTTTTCTGTTGATGAACACTTAGGTTGTTTCCATATCTTGGCTATTGTGAATAATGCTGCAATTAACATAGGTATGCATGCAGTTATACCTTTGAGATATTGACTTCAATTCCTTTGCACAAATCACCAGGAATAGGATTGCTGGAACATAGGTAGTTTTATGAGGAACTGCCATTATGTTTTCCATAGTGGGTATAGCAAATTACATTGCCACAGTAGTGTGTAAGGGTTCCCTTTCCTTCACATCCCCACCAATATTGGTTATCCTTTGTCTTTTTGAAAAAAAACATCCTAACACGTGTAAGGTAATGTCCCATTATGGTTTTGATTTGCATTTCCCTGGTGATTATTGATGTTGAATACCTTTTCATTTACCTGTTAGCCATTCCTATACCTTGGTATGACATTTGAAAAAAATGTCTATTCAGGTTTTTATTTGGATTATTTTCTTTTTTGCTATTGAGTTGTAGGAGTTATTTATTTTGGATAGTAGTCCCTTATCAGATGTATGATTTGTGAATGTTTTCTCCCATTCAGTAAGTTGTCTTCTCAACTCGTTGATTATTTCCTTTGCTGTGCAGAACTGTCTAGTTTAGTATAGCCACACTTGTTTTAGTTTTTGTGGCCTGTACTTTTAGTAACTTATCATTGTCTAGACCAATGTCAAGGATCTTTTCCCCTATGTTTTCTTCTAGGAATTTTATGATCTTGGGTCTTACACTTAAACCTTCGATCCATTTTGAGTTAATTTTTGTGAATGGTGTAAGGTAGGGGCCCAAGCTAGGGTTTCATTCTTTTGCATGTGGATATACAGTTTTCCTAGAACAATTCATTAAAGAGACTCTCCTTTCTCCATTGTGCGTTCTTGGCATTCTTGTCAAAACTTAGTTTACTATATATGTAGGGATTTATATATAGGCTCTCTATTCTGTTCCCTTGACCTATGTGCCTCTTTTTATGCCATTACCATACTGTTTTGATTACTGTTGCTTTGTAAAATGGCTTGAAATCAAGTATTTTGAGGCCTCCAGTTTAATTCTTCTCTCTCAGGATTCCTTTGGCTATTCAGGGTCTTTTGTTATTCCAAACAATTTTAGGATAGTTTTTTTTCTATTTCTGTGAAAATGTCTTTGGAATTTTGATTGGGATTGTATTCAATCTGTAGATTACTTTGGGTCATATGGACGTTTTCACAATATTAATTCTTCCAATATAGGAACATGAGATATATTTCCATTTATTTGTATCTTCTTGAATCTCTTTCATCAATGTCTTATAATTGTCAGTATACAAGTATTTCACCTCCTTGGTTAAATTTGTTTCTAAAATATGTTATTGTTTTTGATGTAATTGTAAATGGAATTGCTTTCTTAATTTCTCTTTCAGATAATTTGTTGTTACTGTATAGAAATGCAACTGATTTCTATATGTTGGTTTTGTATCCTGCAATTTTACTGAATTCATGTATTAGTTCTAGCAGATTTTTAGTGGAGTGTTTAGAGTTTTCTATATATGAGATCACCATCTGTGAGCAGAGATCATTTTATATCTTTCTGATATGAGTGCCTTTTATTTCTTTTTCTTGCTTAATTGCTCTGGCTAGGATTTCCAGTACTATGTTTAATGCATCCTTGCATCCTTGCATCCTTGCATCTCATTAAGCCCACTTAATGATAGGTAAATGATCCTCTTATTAGGTTGTTGAATTTTATTTGCTAATATTTTGTTGAAAATTTTTGCGTCTGTATTCATCAGGAATATTGGTCTGTGGTATTCTTTTCTTATAATGTCTTTGTCTGACTTTGGTATCAGCATAATGCTGGCCTCATAAAATGAATTTGGGAGTGTTCCTTCCTTTAGAATTTTTTGGAACAGTTTGAGAAGGGTTGGTGTTAATACTTCTTTAAATGTTTGGCCAGTGCAAACCATCTATTCCCAGGCTTTTCTGTGTTGGGAGGATTTTTATTAGTGACTCAATCTCCTTACTTGGTATTGGTTTGTTCAGATTTTTTTACTTCATGGTTTAATCTTAGGAGGTCATATGTTTCCAGGAATTTATCCATTTATTCTAGGTTATTCAGTTTATTGGCATATAATGGTTCATAGAAGTCTCTCATAATCCTTTGTATATCTGTGGTATTAGTTAAAATGCCCCCTCTTTCTTTATTATTTTAATTTTTGAGTCCTCTTCTTAGTTAATTTCACTATATTTCTTGATTTCCCTTTTGATTCCTTTTTTGACCTATTGGTTGTTCAGGAGAATCTCTACATATTTGTGAATTTTTTAGCTTTCCTCTTGTTATTGATTTTATCTTTATACCATTGCAGTTAAAAAGATACTTGGTATAATTTCAATCCTCTTAAATTTGCTAACGGGGTTTTGTGGCCTATCGTGTGATCTATCCTAAAGAATGTTCTGTACGTGCTTGAGAAGAATGTGTATTTTGCCGTTGTTGGATGGAATGTTCTATATATGTCTGTTAGGTTCATTTGGTCTAAAGTATCATTCAAATCCATTATTTCCTTATTGATTTTCTGGTCTGGATAATCTATCCATTGTTGAAATTGGAGTAGTGAATTTCTCTACTATTGCTGTCTATTTCTCCCTTAATAATTGCCTAATATATTTAGGTGCTCCAGTTTGGGGTACATATATGATTAAAATTATTGTATCTTTTTGATGAATTGATCCTTTTATCATTATGCAATCATCTTTTTTGTTTCTTTTTACCATTTTTAGTTTAAGGTCTATTTTGTCTGATATAAGCATAGCTACCCCTGCTCTCTTTTGGTTTCCGTTTGCTTGAATTATCTTTTTTCATCCCCTTACTTTCAGCATGTGAATGGCCTTATGCTTAAATGTGTCTCTTAGAGGTAACATGTAGACAAATCTTGTTTTGTTTTGTTTTTTAATCCATTTAGCCATACTGTGTCTTTTAATTGGAGATTAAGCCATTTATATTTAAAGTAATTATTGATCAATAAAAACTTACTACTGGCTCTTTGTTAATTATTTTCTGATTGTTTTATAGTTCCTATGTTTAGTTCTTCCTCTCTTGCTTGCTTTCTTTATGAGTTGATGATATTTTTGTAGTGGTTTGTTTTGATTCTTTTCTCTTTAACATTTGGGTATCTATTATAGGTTTTTACTCTATGGTTACCATGAGGCTTTCATAATACATCTTATATTTATAGCCATCTATTTTAGGCTGGTAACAACCTAACTTCAATTGCATAGTAGAGTTTTACCCATTTACTTGCCTCCCCCACACAATTAATTTTGATGTCCCAATCTGCATCTTTTACGTTGTGTGTCCATTAACAAAATATTGTACCTATAGCTACTTTCAACAATTTGATCTCTTAACCATATTGCAAATCTCAAAGTCATTCACACAATACCATTGCAATACGAGAGTATTTTCAGTTTGACTATATATTTACCTTCACCAGTGAATTTTACACTTTCATATGTTTTCATGTTACTATTTTATCTTGAAGAACCCTCTTTAGCATTTCTTATAGCCAAGTCTATCGGCTATAAATTCCTTCAGCTTTTGTTTGGTAAAATATTTACTCTTCTTTATTTCTGAATGACAGCTTTTCTGAATGAAGTATTCTTGGTTGATGCAGTTTTTTGTTTTGTTTGTTTTGTTTTGTTTTGTTTTGTTTTTCCTTTGAGGCCTTTGAATATATCACCCCATTCTCTTCAGGTCTGCAAGTTTTCTGCTAAGAAGTCCGCTGATAGCCTTACTGGGATTTTTTGCCCACAGAAGGAAATTCTAGTTAAGGAGTCCTTCCTTGGCACCTGGTCTGACATGCTGGCACTCAGAGCCCCCAGAAGCATTGGAGCTGGCATCCTCAGATAAGACCACTGTGCCTGGAACCTGAGGCATAGGTGTGCTTGCTGTGGCTGTAGCACTGATGTCTACAGTGTGGGCGTCTGCAGATAGCCCATGCAGCTGGTACCTGGGTCTCCAAAGTTCACCAACCGTGGCTCCTGCTGGCAGGAGGGAATGCAGCAGTGACAAAGGTCCTGGCATAACAGAGTGCAGTGGTGGCTTGGGCCCAGAGGGGCAAAGTGCGGTAGTAGCACAGCCTGAGGATGTGGTGAAATTCTCAACTCTGGCACCAGTGCACTCACAATAGCAACAGCATAACTCTGATAGTGGTCTGTTAAAGGCACATGTTGGGACCCAGGGATCCGGGCACAGAGCAGTAGCAACACTGCCTTGGCAATGACATTTCAGAACTACAACCAGAAACCTGGGGGGTAGGGTTAAGGGCAGCGGTAGCCTTGTCCCAGCAGTGATGGATCAGAGCTCTGCCTTGAAGCTTGAGGGGTGGGGCCCAGGGTAGTAGCAGTGTCCCTAGCAATGATAGGTCAGAACTGTGACCTGGAACCCACAGGACAGGGGTCAGGGAAGCAAATGCCCATCTTGGCAATGACAGTTCAGAGTCCTGGGATGGGAGTTCTCAGAGAAATAGTGGAACAGCCCCAGTAATGGTAGCCAAAGTGTGACTTGGGACACAGGAAGTGAGTGACACTTAGGGTAGTGGCAGTGCCCCTGACAATGATGAATCAGAGCCAGGACCTGGAACGTGGGGGCAGGGGGCAGGACAGTAAGAGTCCGTCTCTGAGCAGCAATGACAGTTCAGAGTCTTGACCTGGGCGAGTTGTGAGGGGAGAGCTCAGGGCTACAATAGCACAGTCCCAATAATGATAGCCCAAAAGTAGCTAGGGACTCTGAGGTTGGGGCTTAATGGAGGGGAGCTTGCCTGAGTAATGATGGGATAAAGCCCCATTCTGGGGCTAGAGTGGGCAAGAAAAGTGGCAGTTCCAGTTTAGTGCATGGTGCTGTGCCGTGGCACCCAATGCTTGACAGCAGGGTAGGTACATCAACAGCCAAAGCCCGCAAAGGCAAGTCTCACCTCAGCAGCCCCAGCCTCAGGGAGAAGATGGGGAGTGGGGGCACTCTAGGATGCTGCATCAGCTGGGACCAGCATCACTGAGGACTGTGGGAGACTTTAGTAGCAAAAGCTGCAGTCATTCACAGGATGAGCCTTGCTGGGGTCCTCCAGCTTCTGACTGGGGATGGGGTGATACAGGCAAAATGCTTTCTCTACATTTCTATGTAGACATCAATTTTTGAGCTCTGCCACACTTTTGTTCCTTTTTCTTTGTTGTTTGGAGATCTCCCTGAGCTGTTTTCTTCAGTTTGTAGCTGTTTATTTATTGTTCTTGGGTCTCTTCAGTTTGCGTGCATGTGTGTGTGTGTGCGTGTGTGTGTGTGTGTGTGTGTGTGTGTGTGTGTGTGTGTGTGTGTGTGTGTGTAGAGGCAAGTGTTAGGACTTCCTAGCCCTCCATGCTGCTGATGGCACTCCCAAATCCCTCATTCTGCAGATGAAGTAATAAAGCCCTGAGACATAAGATGTTTTACTCAGTAATAGTCTACAAGTTTGAGACTGGACATTACAGTATGAGTCAGTTTGATTTTGCTGAGGAATTGGTTGTAATCTCACAGGTACTAAAACAACAAAACAATTTGAAACCGAATATGAAGTGTAGTTTTGAATGTTTATTTATATCTTCCTTCTGTTGCCTCAAAATATTTTCAGCTTCCTGGTCTATGAATTAAAGTTCCTATTTGAATACAAAATATTAATGTATTCTTGCCGAGAAGCCATCATGGGAAGTTGCAGAAGTGACAAATAAATTAATTGAGCATGATGGGATTCTAATGAAGTAAATAATTCTTGAAAGCGCTCTGTGAAATAGGCGGTTGTGTATTTTCAGTATTCAACCCCAAATAATTCTCATGTTGCTGTTTTTATACATTTCTGATTTCTGTACATTTTTAATTTCTCTTCTTTATTCCTTTGTAGACAGAATAACCAGAACATTACAAATAATACTGGAAGTTGTACCAGAAGAAGATTGTCATAAATTATGAATTAGTGCATTTGAAATCTTGGCAATCTATGCTTGGCCTTGTTTCTGCCCAAAGGGCTGAAACAAAATGTGGATCTTCACTTCATTTTATGAAAATCCAGAAGATTTCAAGTTTGGTGATGGACTAAAGGAATCAGTTATTTCTATTCGTATCTTTTAGTGTATTCAAACTGGTTTCTAAGAAATTTAGTTATAACTCTATGTAGTTACAGAAAGTGGATATGCAAGCCTTCCATGAGCTCACATGATCTTTGAATCCCTGATACCTATATGAAGTTAGAGGAAAAAGATTACTGCATGAAACATTACTTCAGTGGTCTTTATAACATATGGCTAAGAACCTTCAAACTGAACACCAAGATGTTTTCTGTATATATGGGATCTATAACAGACAATTTTTGCATACTGTAGTTGACTATACTGTGAAAAGTGTTTTCTATTCTTCTGGGGGATAAAAGGCATGCGTCATCATTATGGACCAAGCAAAGGAAGACATTTATTTCACATCAGCATTGTATTGCTTCCCCATAGATACTAACTTAGATACCATCTTGTAATGAATTGTACCCAGAGCATTTTGAACAAAGGGCAGGGGCGATATGCCCAATTTTAATGAATACATTAAAGAGCTTCTAGGGGCTGTTGTTCATGAGAAAAATCCAGGAATTATGTCTAAAAATTATTGATAATTGATGATGTTAGGGTGTTTTCACTCATTATCAGGAAGCTCCATGGTTATGGGCCACTTTATTTTCATGGCAGCCCATTTGATCAGGAAAGGATGTAGCATCTGTCTTAGCAATACTCAGTTTGGTATTAAATACCAGTTTGGTATTAATACTAAGCAATACTCAGTTTGGTATTAAATACCAGTTTGGTATTAATACTAAGCAATACTCAGTTTGGTATTAAATCATCTTAAGCACAGTCACTTGTTTCGCTAATAATTTGCCCCTTGATAACATATCTAAACATGTGCATTTTTGAATCTTCAAATTGCCATGTCCATAAAAGACAGAAATCACCAAGAAAGAAAATACCCAAAATATTATGTCCAACACTATAATCCCATCTATATGCAGTGTTAGTAATTATGAACATTTTTTTAAAATTTCATAGTTATTTTTACATGGTGATAAATTTTGACAGTTTATACCTTTCCTTTATATATTTTATATTCTGTTAAAATATCTCTTCAGATATAACTGTCCAGATTAATTAGGAAAAGGCATATATTTACATAAAAATTGAGGAAGAAAATGTCAGTTAAATAAGTTTTACAACTGATGTTTCTAAAAATTTCCCATTCTTTATCTCAACTTTGTCAGTAATTTCCTCACCTTAATTATCATTCAACTTGCAAAAGAGATAACTGATAACAAATTCACCGAAAGGTGAAAGTGTGTGTGTGTGTGTGTGTGTGTGTGTGTGTGTGTGTGTGTATTCAGACAGGTGTTTTAATGCTAAGTTTGGAAAATATTATGGAATTTTCAAATAAGTGTCAAATAATGGTAGAAAGCATAAATTATTATTTACATACAACCAAGATCAAGTAGTCCATCATACCTGAGTATGTTTATCCTTTAATTTTAAAAGTAACAATTTTGGAAAGAATTACACTGATTAAGATAATCAAGAGCTGATAGTTCATAAACAATTGACAAAAGTAGAAATTATGATTTATAATATGAGGCAATTCCAATTCACTAATTTCAATTTTTTTTTTTTTAATTTTATTTTTTCAACGTTTATTTATTTTTGGGACAGAGAGAGACAGAGCATGAACGGGGGAGGGGCAGAGAGAGAGGGAGACACAGAATTGGAAACAGGCTCCAGGCTCTGAGCCGTCAGCCCAGAGCCTGACGCGGGGCTCGAACTCACGGACCGCGAGATCGCGACCTGGCTGAAGTCGGACGCTTAACCGACTGCGCCACCCAGGCGCCCCTCACTAATTTCAATTTTTGCTCTTGATAACATTTAATACACATCCAAGATGGACATTTTTTTTTTCAGCCAAACCTGTGTTTGGGTCTCTAAGTGAATTCATAAAAATTCCTTCCTTCTTCTCTTACTATATGGTTTTCAAATTTTGATCTGTAGTCTCTGCTTCCTGTATCCATTTGTCTGAATCTCTCCCCACTATATTGTTACTGAGGTAAAAACACATTTTCTTTATTTTCCTTTATTATTATTATTATTATTATTATTTTTTTTTTTTTTTACAGTTTAGGCCCATATATATAAACCAAACTCTTCTTGAGATTTTTTTTTTCCCTAATGAAAAGAAAACTGATAAAATCTCATGGAGAGGTTTGTGTAGTTCTTGATTATTCTTGAGAATAATGTGCCTATATCTTACCGTGGCATGTAGGTCTCATTTTGTTTATCTTTTTTTTAAAATTTTTTTAATATAACATTATACAAACTGACTAGGATACATATTCATTATTTTTTCCATCATTTTCAAAACTGATTTTTGCATTGTTAAATTTCTAATGCTACCGTCATAACATTTTAACCACAGAGAAAGTCAGCCAGTAGTTTTTTGAAAAGTGATGAAGATTAAGTTGTTCTTCAGCTTACTGTTAGGATACATCACAGCAAGATGCAAAGTTTCCAAAATCAGCAAATTGATATTCATTAATTATTATTCAGATGGTATCACATCAAGCCAATTCTAGTTGAAAACTCACCTGCACACTAAAATGTATATTTTTATTTGTGGTAAATAAAATTTTCTTTCTCATATATTTAAAATTATATATAGAGAGAATTATATATAAACCATTATATGCAATATACTCATACCAGTGTGGATATTCAAATGTTTATATACATATTATGAATTTATTATAACGCAAAAAGTCAAAGTGGCCCATACAGTTTAAGACAACTAATATACTCTCTTTCAAATGTATACTCTTTGGAGAACATAGTCTCAAGTATTTCATTATGAATTAAACAGATCTAGTGAAGACTCCTAAAACTAAAACAGTTTGATTAAAAAATGGACTGATTCTCCTTACATAATTTTGAATATTTCACTAAATGTTTTTGACTCATTTTAAAAAATGTTGGATTATTTTCCCGAGATTTTTCTTTGATCAAATGAAGAAAACTGGACTATTGTAAATGATTAGGTTACCTAGAAGTAGACCTTGTTCTTGTCTCTAGGAGATTAAAGACTTGGAATAGAAAAGATGGCAGACTCCATACCGAACATCAATGTTAAGTGTGCAAACGCACAAATACACGCATGTGTTTATACTGTATCTGCCCCATCCCTGCTGGCACAAAAGTAGGACAGGTTCTTAGGTTACGTTAGCAATGCATAGCGGTTTCTTGAACACTAAAATATGTACCTTGAAACAAATTTCGGGATTATTTTATGTGTCTAGTAGAGTTGTTTCTCCAGTTGCTATTTGATAGATTAACAGATGGTTAACATGAGTATAATTACTTAACATAATTTTTTATGAACTGTAATCAGTCATCAGGAAACTCATTATTTTCTCTCTATTTATAGATGAATGTAGTGCTAACCAAGAAAGGGGGCATCTTTGATCGATAGTGGATTTCTTATAATTGAGGTAGAGGTTATAAAAAGATAGAATACTGAACGTCAGAGTAGCAGGAAATGGCAGATAGCACGTGACTGGAAGTGATGATATTTTGGTGTAATTTATTGTGCAGCATAGTCAGAGAACTGTTGGATGTTAATTGTTGTGGAAAGGTGGATATCCCGAGTAGCTAATGGGATGTAGCTTCAGTGCCCTCACTTAGACATGACCCTTTCAAGTCTGTACCTAATTTTGCATTAAGAATTTCTCATTAATTTTCTTGACGGAGATCAGAAAAAGTATATACATTTCTGGCCCTACAAAATCTGCATCTATCCCTGTGAGTAAGGTAAAATAGCTTCCATTATTTTTTCTATTAGAAATAAACATGGGCCGTTTATCGAATGTTTTTAAATAAAGTTTTGAGTTAATTTATCTATATATAAAACTACAAATGAGTTTCTCATAATATATATGACTTGATATAAATGGAGGGAGTTCATTTTTGACTTTTTTTTTTTTACGTTTCAGTTCTGAGTGATAGAAAAACCATGAATGGGGTTTTCATTGTAACTCTCTTTCTTAGTTAGGAAAGAACTCTCGAGAGATTTGGGATTTGAGTGCAGACGAGTAAAAGACTGATTTTACTTACATGTAATCTTGCTTCATTTTACCCTACATGATGTGCTGTATGTTGGTGCTGATGATGTTTACAGAGTCGCATTTTACTTGCTAACAATTCAGAGTCTGGAATTAAAGTATGACATTGTGTAACTGGCAAGAAGCTTGTGGTGGATATAGAGTAGATAATGAGTCATCTTGACAGCTTCTGTTTACATACTTTACATATAAGGTAAAAGAATTGATTACCTATAAGTGTATTTTAGGTTTATTTTCTCATAAACAGTATTTTACGTGTATCTCAATATATATAATACCTAAAAGTGTAACCTCTAGGTAGTATTATTAATGCACTTAAAAAGGTATTTTAAGAGCCAATTTTTGAAGATAATCCTTGCTTCTTTTTGTTGCATTTTCAAATTATTTGGTTTCTAAAAAATGTTTGGCCTATATTTAGATCCTATACAAAGTCACAAAGGCATAAATCATGGTCTCACAGAAAGTTCTCCAGGTTTCCACGTTGTGAGATATTGTCCTTCTTTAGAACTTCCTAAGGATATTAGCTTGATATTTTTGAATCATTCTGGGTTTTTTTTTTTTAATGGATCAATGATTCCCTTTATTTTGTCACATTTTGGCATGATATCCTTTCGATGGGAGTGAGTCTTAATTTGAATTTATACAATTACCTAGATATCCTTAGTGTGAAACTACCACGTGGCTCACATTCCGGAAGTCCTCATTTCTCATCTCTTTGTTACCATTGGCTTTAAAATATCACTGGGAGGTAGTTATATGAAATAGTTATCTGTTACATGTGTGTATTTCAACTACTTGGATCAAGGGTACATTTATGGTATAAATCTCTCAAGAAAACTGTGGAGCAGTAGGCATCTGAGAGCCATGAAGATGGGTGCACTGGTTTGAAAGTGAACATACTTGTTTTTCCCTCAACATACACACTACTGACTTTTTTCAAAGCATGACTTTCAAGTGAATTAATTTATTGGTTAGCAGACTTGCTTGCTGAGTCCTTATTACCTCTTGAGGCCTCTAAAGGTCATGCTGAACGCTAGAGAAACAAAAAAGACTAATGCACAGTTACGTCTTTTGCAGAAGTGACTGTATTTTGAGCACCTTGGGCGACAGTGTATTTTGCACAGAGTCTTGTGGGAAAACATTAGGCTTTTGGGTGTTGCATCTGTATAATTGGTTGGGTTGTGAGGGATCTGACTTGCATGAGGATTGTGAAGATAGACCTCACTTATCCTACTAATTAACCGTCTTCAGCACTTGCTCAGAAGCTCATTTGTAATCACACCTGGAGGCAATGCAATGTGGTTCCCTGGTTCTAGGTTTGAACTGTCTTATTTCAAAGGATTTCTGATTTATTTTTTCCATAGAATTTCTCCTTCATTCCAAATTTCCATATACTGACTAATGCAATATAAAGAAATATTATATTCAAGTAAAATAATGCTTTGGGGAAATAAAACAGATTGTTTCAAATGAATGTATGCTTTTCACAGAATAGAGGTGATCTACATGAAACTGTGTGTTTTAATGATTTCAAACACTACCATATAGCACTTTTGAATTGCTTTGGAAGCAAAAGAACAATATATATCTAGGGTTATTACACAAACCACAAGAATCCTCCAAAAAATTTAAGTAGTCTTGTATTTTTTTTTTTATCCTCTCCCTGGAGAAGTTTTTTACCTAATAGTTTCCCTTTAGGATTATTACTGATGCTGTAAATCTGGATCTAAACTTTTTGATTCTTACATCTTGAAAACCAGATTCTTCTTTTGACACTATCCATGTACAGAGAGTGAGATATGGCTTTACTCTTTTAGGATATTTGGGTCCAATGTTATTTTGAACACAGGCATGGGCCTCAAGTTTCTATTTCTTTGTAGATGGGTTGCAATACAATAGTAATGAGTTTTCAGTGGTACCCTCAACATTTTGAGAAGTTTGCAAATGTACGCATCAGTCGTGTTAAAAGCGCATTGCTTAGTATCATGAAATATAGTGTCTTCTCTCTGTGCCAAATTGGTGAGCAGACATGTAGTTGTGTTTTACTAATGCTGTTGGCTACCTGTGGTTTTATAATAAGTACAAATCAGAAAAAGGCAAGACAAATGGCCTCTCGTACTGAATGCTTGGCAAACTTAATTTGTCCTACTTTTCTGACGAAGATTTGACTCTAGATTTCATAGAACTTATTTTTTTTTTCTACTTATCGTAGAGTGGATTAGATGGTAGTGATGCACTGGTAGAGATAGTGTTTAGTTATCGACTCAGAATTCATTTCATGATGAATTTTTTGCGTCTTCTTATTGTATGTGTATCTGTATTTACTTTATAGGAAATGGGTTTAGTGAGCTTTGTGTTAAAATCTGACCTAGTAACGGTGACTTCTTCTTCAATTATCAAGGGGTAGAAAATATGTGTGTTGGTATGTTTGTATCAACACATTATTAGGTACTGGATATGAATGTATTTAAATGCCTCTGACATTCTATGGCAAGCATCAATAATTTGCACTCATGGAATCAATTAGCCCAGTGAAAAATGGTAGAGTACTCTGGAGGGTTGTGCTGGCAGCCATCTCTTTGATCTATGCTTAAATTGTAATTTACAGACCAGCTCTATCCCTTAACTTGAATCTGGAATTCATCTGTCGTGACCTTGTACCATTCCCCTAAGTAAGGAGCAGGGGGAACAGGGTTTGGTCTGGTGATCTAAAGTACAAGAACAGAGAAATCCAGCTGAGGAAGAATGAGCCTCAATATCCTAAATGGTCCTCATCTGTGGTGGGGTTTCTTCACTCTGGCGTTATGATGATAAAACTTGGTAGAGGGGTTTGTGCATCTTTTATACAAATTTTATACAACGTCTTATATTTATAAATTCTTAAATAACAAAGTTCCTTTTCTGCATCTGTATTCCAACCATATTAGGAGTACTGATTTATTTAGATATTTGATATAAAAATATAAATGGTGTAAAGGGACTTTCATGTGTGAATTGTGTTGTGTTGCTTAAGGTTCTCTGGCACTGATGCCTATGCCATCATATAAGCATCATATGTGAAATAAAATGGATTTTTCTATAGTTTAATGATTTCCCTCTGGGGAGAGTTCTGCTGCAGCAATCACACTGCCAGATGATGTTTATGGGCTATTTGTATAAGTGGTAAGATACTATGAAATAAGAGTGCTTTCATCTGGTAGAAACATGTCTTGACACATGTGTTTTGGATGGAATAAATTTTGGTGCAATATGATGTCACTCAATTTTGCAATGAATTTAATTTCAATTGTATTTATGTATATGCATACCGGTCATGCTTCTAGTTGCTTCAACCTTCATATATGTATTTTTGTCCATATTTTTACTTGAAAATATTTTAAATAGAAATGAAATAAACATTTTATAGTTTGAATAATAAAAGTCCTGCTTTGCTTTTTTTTTTTTATTTTTAAAGCAGTATACATCCCAATAAATCAAAGGCTTTCATTTTAATGATTGACTTTATCAATCATTGACTCTGATTGCCCCAGGATGTTCTTTCTGAAACACAAATATATTAAAAGTCTTCCATGGTTTCACATTTACTTATTTATTTTTCTGGCTGGATAAAATCCAAAAGCCTCTGCACAGTGCAAGACTTTCCATAATCTTCCACCCTTCTTTCTCCAGCTACAAATGACCACTTCTAACATTCTCTGCAGCCATAGTGTTTTATCAGTAGTTTAACAGCAACAGCAACAGCAACAAAAAGATGCTATTATTTCATTAGACATACTGTGGATTCTTACAGGAATTATATTTTCCTCCCCCATTCCTATCTTCTGCTTTCCACATAGCAAATTTCTATCCAATGTTCAAGACTGAGTCCAAAAGTCACCTCTTCCAGAAACCTTCCCCAAGACTGATCCCAGAATACCTCCACCATCTTGGATGCACCTTTTTTGTAGAACTCATTACACCAGTGTAATCAATAGACTTGACTCCCTTCTCTGCCTAAATTTGAAATGGTGTGTGTGTGTGTGTGTGTGTGTGTGTGTGTGTGTGTGGTGTTTTTGTCTTTCACTGACTAAAGCATAATAGGTATTCAATGTTAATTAAATTAATATATTCAGTGAATGAAAGAACAACTTTTATTCATTAGGTTTCATGATAAGCTTTTCTTAAATGCATTTTTTATTACCTCTAAATTTAAGTAATCCATTAGATTCTATGGAAAGAATATTTCTATGGAATACCTTAACTTCAGAATGTAAGAAAACTAGAGAGGTTCAGTCTCTGTCCCCTCTTCCACTCTTCTCCCATCTCATCATCTCCTCCTCTCCCCTCCCATTCTCTCTTTTTCTCTCTTCTCCCCCTGTTCCACCCCCAGTTCATGTAAGTGAGTCTTGATGGAGGAAATAAACAGTGAAATGACCTATACTACAAACTTTTCCTATGAAAAGGCATTTAGGCTTTTATATTTTCAAAAATATATATATATTATTTATGTGTTTCTATTTTCATAATAATAACTTAAAAAATGCTCAGAAATGTAGAGCAAAAGGAACCTAAAGTTCTGATGACCAAAACTCTCTTTGAAGTAGACACAGGAGATTGAGTAACATTTTCCCTGGTGAAATGCTTTGGGAAAACAATAAAAATATTAAACTAATAACTTTGGCGCCTGTTAAATTTAAACAATTTTGAAAAGAAATATAACCTATGGGATATGTAGATGTACTTTAAAATTAATGAATATGACTGGATATATGTTTAATAAAATATATGGAAAATTGAGAGAATACATAATGTATAATAATTTGCTTTTAAACGCTCATTAGGCTGTTACATATACTGGTTTAGGTTCACAAAGACTTTTGCTGCTGAAACACATCTAAAATTTTTCTACTTGAATTTGTAACCTCTGTCTAACTTATAAAGATTTTAGATCTTTATAAGCTGTAATAAGCATTACGTAAGCTGGGATGGGGTGGGTGAGCCATGGATAACTACTATTGCTTTTGCCTCCACATGCCCTAAAGATTATATTTGCAGACTTCCTAGAGCTCTGACTTTGACAATCAAGTCTTCATAGCCATCTTGTTGTTTTTATAGTCTTAAGCCTAAGAACACCTGGTCACCAGCAGGCATGGGATAATGCTTTCAAAAAATGTTTGATGTTTGAAAGAATTCAGAAACAAAAAATGTAATTAGGATTCATTACCTTTTAAAACTTAGGCTTTGAAGATTTATTAATCTCTGAAAGATGTGAAGCAGGACTTCAAAGTTGTTAATTCAGGTTAAATACTACAAAAATTGAAATACCCTCTGGCTATAATAAAATAACTAAGTATAAATGAGTATAACCCTAGAAAAGTGTGAGCAAGCCAGTTATTTTCCTCTCACTTTAATTTTTCTTATAAGAAAATCTTGCTTTTTGTCACAGTAATTAACATTGTAATTATACAACAACATGTTATGATCATCATTCCTTCCATTTCCTAAAAGCTAAAGACACCATAAAGATTTGTTTCATTTTCTGGATTCTGCCTTAAACTTATGTTTACTTCTTACTCCCACATTGCTATGTTTCTTTCAGAATTTCTTGCTTAAGGAAGTAGTGAAAGCAGAAGCACCTCCCCAGCCATATAATGGGTAAGGGGTGCTAGAGATAGAAAACGGTTAGCAGTTTGTATTGTGTCTGCTTCATGAAGTTGGGGTGCTACTTTTTTCTCCTAATCGTTCAAATGTATTGATAACATTAGGGCCTCGGGTGCCATAAACAGTATACCCAGATGTGATCCAGTCCTAAGACGTTGGGAAGGCTTTCCTGAAGATGCAGTATGAAATGATATTGAAGGATGGGTGAGCGTTAACCAGGTAAAGTGGAGGCTGGATGTGGAATGTTGTAGGCAAAGCAAACTGTGTGATAAAGGGCCTGAGCCAGAAAAAGTAGGGCTTGTTTAAGGAAATAAAAGCAAGACCAGTGCAACCAGAGCACGGAGGCATCAATAATGCACCTCTAAGAGAGAAGTAATTGTGGAGGACTTATTTGTCAATGTTCAAGATTTTGGTTTTTACCCAGTATAATGGAGATGGCAGAGACAAATGAAATTCACTTATAATATGAGCGTTCAAGTTTACCAAAGTTTCAAATCTTATCCTCTCCTAAAATCCCTGAAAAGAATCATTTCAAATAGTAAAAAATCACTTCCATTTACTTCTTTTTATTTTATTTTTTTCATATTTGAGAAAGAGAGAGAGAGAGAGAGAGAGACAGAGAGAGAGACAGAGCACGAGCAGGGAAGGGGCAGAGAGATGGAGACAGAATCTGAAGCAGGCTCCAGGCTCTGAGCTGTTAGCACAGTGCGGGGCTCGAACTCAGGAGAGGTGAGATCATAACCTGAGCTGAAGTTGGAGGCCCAACTGACTGAGCCACCCAGGCACCCCTATTTCTTTTTTATTATTGTTATATTCTATCCAATTAGTTTATATCACCAAATAATAAGCTTGAGACATACACTTTGCAGGAATTACATAAGCAACAAATACAGGAAATCTTTTTTTTTTTCCAGAAATTTTATTGTTTTCTCTCCTTAGCATGTTTTCCCTCCTCTCCTCCAAGTTAGATTACATCCGACCCACATTGCTGAGTGCTCACCAACATTTATCTCAAGGACAATCTGTGATTTTTTTTTTTGAGAAATATTTTTCTGGTGCTATAGTTTTTTAACCTAGTGATAATTTCTAAAATGTATTTTTTTGCCCAAATGAAAATATTTAAAAAAATACCTTACATGACATATTATTAAACAGAGTTACTATCTTAGAAGAAAAAAAATTCTTCATTTGAATGTAATGTTTTAATATGAAAAATGCCAATGAAGTAAATTACTTCAATTTTTTCCTGGTTCTATAGAAATAGAATGAATTTTTAGTTTTTTCTACTCTTCATAATTCACAATGTATGACAAGTGACTTTCCTGGCAAGATAACCTGAATTTTGTTTAAAGAATTAGAGAAATAAACATTATTTGGTATCATTTTAAAAATGCTTACATGGAAAACAGGGAGTTATCTGATATCCCTCCCACCCTAGCTTCATTAAGATATAATTAACAAATAATATTGTATAAGTTTAATGTATATAATGTGATGTTGTGATATATGTATATATTGTGAAAATGATTATCACATTAACATTAGGCATCACATCCATCACCTTACATAGTTACCACCTTTTTCGCAGTGACAACTGTTAAGATTTACACTCTTAGCAAATTTCAACTATACATGTTCATTATTCATTCATTTGCCATCAGGCACTTAGGTTGTTTTTATGTCTTAACAATTGTGAGTAATGCTGTAATGAACCAGGTTGTGTAGCTATCTCTTTGAGATTCTGATTTCATCTCCTTCGGTTATATCCAGAAGTGGGGTTGCTGGATCATATTATAGTTCTATTTCTTTTTTTTTTTTTTTTTGAGGAGTCTCTACACTGTTTTCCATAGTGACTGTACCAATTTACATCCCTACCAATAGTGTGCAAGGACTTTGTCCACATCCTCACCAATACTTGTTATTTCTTGTCCCTTTGAAAAAAGCAATTCTAACAGATGTGAGGTGGTATCTCATTGTGGTTTTGATTTGCATTTCCCTGATGATGAATGATGAGCACATTTTCATGTACCCATCAGCCATTTGTGTATCTTTTTGGAAAATGTCTATTCAGGTACTCTGCCCATTTTAAAAATGGATATTAAAATGGATTTTTTTTGCTATTTATAGGAGTTTCTTACATATTTTGGATATTAGTCCCTTACCAAATATATGGTTTACAAACACTTTCTCCTATTTCACAAGTTGCCTTTACATTTTGTTGATTATTGCTTATGTGGTGCAGAAGCTTTTTTGTTTTAATGGAGCCCCACATGTTTAATATGCTTTTGTCACTTTACTTTTGGCAATAAAACTATTGCCAAAACCAATGTCAAGAATTATTTTTTATTGTTTTTTCTAGGAGTTTTATGGCCTCAAGGTTTACGTTTAACTCTTTAATCCATCTTGATTTAATTTCTGTGAGTGGTTCCAGATAGGGGTTAAATTCATTATTCTGCATGTGATTGTCCAGATTTCCCAGCACTATTTATTGAAGATTGTCTTTCCCTATTGAGCATTCTTGGTTTCCTTGTCAAATACTAGTTGGCCGTATATGCATGGATGTATTTCTGGGCTCTTGATTCTGTTCCATTGGTCTATGCAACTGCTTTCATGCCAGTACCATACGGTCTGATTACTAAGCTACATAATAAAGTGTGAAATCAAGACGGGTTGTCCCTCCAGCTTTGTTCTTGTTTCTCAAGATTGCTTTGGCTATTCAGGATCTATTATGGTTGGTTCCACACAAGTTTTAGAATTTTTTTCTATTTCTATAGAAAAATGCCATTGAAATTTTGATATGGATTGTATTTGGTATGATTCCATTTGATATGGAATTCTGATAGGGATTGTAGATTGCTTTGGGTTGTAGGGACATTTGACAATGTTAATCCCTCTGATCCAATAACATGGGGTATCTTCCCATTTATTTGTGTCTTCTTCAGTTTCTTTAATCATTGTCTTATGGTTTTCAGTGTACAAATTTTTCATCTCCTTGATTAAACTTATTCTTAAGTATTGTTTTTGATACTATTGTGAATAGGATTATTTTCTTTATTTCTCTTTCAGGTAATTTGTTGTTAGTACATAGAAATGCAACCGATTTTTATGTTATTTTCTATGCTGCAACTTTACTGTATTCATTTATTAGGTCTAATAGTTTTTTGACAGAGTATTTAGAGTTTGCTGAATGTATGACAGTGTCATCATCAGACAAAGAAAATTTTACTTCTTTTTGATTTGGATTACTTTCATTTCTTTTTCTTGCCTAATTACTCTGGCTAGAACTCCCAGTACCAATCTGAATAAGAATGGTGAGAATTGTTGTTGGTCTTAGAAAAGCTTTCCACCTTTTACCATTAAAGGTGACAGCTATGGTGTGTCACATTACAGCCTTTAATAGGCTGAGATATGTTTCTTCTACACTTAATTTGTGGAGAGTTTTTATCATAAAAGGATGTTCAATTCTCAAATGCTTTTTCTGCATTTATCGAGATCGTATGATTTTTAGCTTTAATTTTACTAATGTGGTTTATGGCATTTATTTATTTGCTTATGTTACACTGTCTTTCCATCCCAAGAATAAATCCAATTTGGTCATTATGTATGATCCTTTTAATGCTGTTGAATTTGGTTTGCTAGTATTTTGTTGAGAATTTTTGAATCTATGGTCATCAGGCTAGGCTCCCCAGCCAGATGGTGCCACTAGCTAGACTCTGTGTTCAGGCTGAACAGCAGGCTGGGCTTTGTGATTAGGCAGTCAGTTGGCTGTGATCCACTCTTTGGCAAGGCCTTTGCCTGGGGTCCCTAATCAAGCAGGGTTCCCAGCTGTACCTTATAGTTGGGTGGGACTGCTGGCTATGCTCCATGATTGGGTGGAGCTACTGGCTGGGCTCTGTGCTTGGAAGACACCACAGGTTATATGGGTAAATACTGTTGGCTCAGGTCCAAGTCTGTCTGGGGTCACTGGCTCCCTTGCGGACAAAGCCAGAGGTTAAACTCTGCAGTTGGGCAAGTCTGCTGGTTTGACTCTTCCTGAGAAGGGCCCTAGGATGGGCTCCACAGTTGCCCAGAGTGTCTGGCCAGGCTTGCCGGTCGGGCAGGATTGGAGACTATTCTCAGCAACTGGATTGGGCACTTTCTTCCCTGCCTAGGAGGGCTCTAGGATGTGCCCGGAAGTTTTCCACAGTATCCCAACAAAAGATTTAAGTCTTTGAGTTTTCCTCTTGATTGGAGGAGATGTGTAAATTTAGGTTATTGTATAGCAGAGGCCAGTACCTGGAAGAACAGAACTATAATAGTATAATAGTCACACAGTGCACAGAGATAAGAAATAATAGTCACACAGAGCACACAGATAAGAAATGGAGAGAGAATGTTGCCTGGTTTCCTGTAGCTTTCCAGTTCAAAGTTTGTAGTTTCCAGTTCAAACTGCATTTCTGATAAAAGATTCTTTAAGACATGGTTATTTCCTTATCATGTTTCCTCTTTTACTTTAATTACTTGAATTGGTATTTGTTCCTTGCAGCCCAAAGAGTTTTAGATAATAGGATATAATACATCATCACAACCTTTAAGGCTGAAAAGTATGTTTTTGACTGCTTCTGGGAGCAGAAGACAATACAGCAATCATCGCCGGACGTATTTTCAATTACCACATACCTGAAACCACAAGTCCAGGGTAGCTGCCAACTTGAACAAAATATGAGAAATAGAGGCTAGCATCAATGGACTACCATACATTGGGTCATCGTCCCAAACAGACATTCGTCTTAGATCCAAAGTCTCAGTAGTTTCCCATTGTGGTTTTCCCTTTTAATTCCTGCCTCATTCCATTCCTCCTCAGCTCGTGCAACCGTGCTCCCTGGAACTATGCTCTTCCCTTTTACATTTTCTTCAATGGAAAACCATCAATTCACATAATCTTCAACTGCCAATTTTATTTGCTCATGCAATCAAAAAGTATCCGTTGAGTAACTGACATTTTCTAGGCACCATGCTTGAGTTGGATTATGGGTGCAAAGTGCAAAAGACATGTTTTCTGAACTCAAGTTTCATTTCTATGTAGAGTACTCCTAAATGTGATGGGGTAGGGGAGAAGAGGTGGTTTGTTCTTATACTTTATATTTACTTCCATGTGGAAGGAGCCATGTTAGGGAAACACTCTTAGCCTCATTCTAAAGGAGTTGTGTCCTAATTTTACTGGTGAGCTTGGAAAGGAAAACAAAAAAACAAAACAAAACAATACTAATTATGTGTGTGTCTTTTCTCTCTTGGGAGCCATCCTGATCTCAGAGGGCATTAATTCTGCATGCCGCTCCATGCCCTTACAGAGTCAGAAATCCTTGGGAAGAGGCCAAAAATGGATAATGCCTGCAATGGGATGGGCAAATCTTTCTAATCCTAGAGTTCAATATTAGAACATCTACTTGCCCTTAGCTATGAATCACATTCTTTTACATTAGCTCTATCAGCAATAAAGATGATGTTTTTGTGCCCTTATCTGCCTTAAAATCTTGACTTATGTTTTCTTGATTTATTAATTTAGGTGGGGAAGAGAAGTGGTATTTATCAGCCTCCCCAAGAATATTAACAATGTGTGTCTCAAATCCTCTCCTCTCACCTGAGCTCTTGCCTGTAATCTAATGATTAGGGGCTGTATCCAGATGGAACTTTCACTACCTCAAATTCAGCACTTCATAAATGGAAATGTGCTCAAATTTCCAATCATTTCATCAAAAGAAATTGGGGGGGGGTGGTAGTAACTCAGGGGTAGAGCATTTGCATAAAAAGAAATCAGGAGTTTACCACCAAACCTGCCTACTTCAGTCCCATGCTCCTTTATTCATCAGCTCATTCAGGCTTGAAAGTTAGGAGTTCCCTAGGATTCTTCTTCGTCATCATCCTCCATAAGCCAGGCACAAACACCTGTTGTTTTTTTCTCCTGAATTTCTAATTCATCTGCCTTTTTTTTTTTTTCAACGTTTATTTATTTTTGGGACAGAGAGACACAGAGCATGAACGGGGGAGGGGCAGAGAGAGAGGGAGACACAGAATCGGAAACAGGCTCCAGGCTCTGAGCCATCAGCCCAGAGCCTGACGCGGGGCTCGAACTCACGGACCACGAGATCGTGACCTGGCTGAAGTCGGACGCTTAACCGACTGCGCCACCCAGGCGCCCCTCATCTGCCTTTTTATCTCCAATCCTAATCTAGACTTTATTGGATTATTGGAAAGCTCATCAGCTAGATTTTGCTGATCCCAAACTTTTCCTCTCAAACTCTAGCAGAGCTAATGATGTAACCTTGCTCAGTAGCCACTTTGACGATATTATTCCCTTCAGAAATACCTTCGATGGCTTCCATATTCAGATCAGACTCACTTTCCTGGCTTACAGGCTTTGCTGTAAGTGGACATGACGCAATCAACGCCTCTGTATTTACTAGCCTTGAATTTACTCAGACTTAACTCTTGTAAACCAAAAGCATGGTATGCTTAGCATAAATGTCTTTTCTCAAATTGCAAACCACATACACATATCATTGAAAATCAACTTCTACCCTCTGGACCATCTCCTCCAGATGCTGAAGGACCAATGCAAAGCCCAATACTCTTGACCTTTAGTGCATTTACAGTTATAACATATAGTTTTACATTTAACCACATACTGTATTAAATTGTATGTTTCTGTGGCTTATCTTTCTTCTTTATATAAGCTGAATTACTGTGAGTTTCTAGGGCTGAAGAATCATTGTATATTTTCCATACCATAACATTTATTGTTAATTATACAGCAGATACAATATAAATATTTAATGACTGATTAACTTACAAATTAAAAAAAAACCTGTCTTCACCTAAGAAATGGTTTGATTTAATAGCCTGAAATTTAAGAGTGATCTGATAATCAGAATCTCTACTCTGACCTCTTTGACTTTCTGTGTTGCTCTAGGCAAGTCATTTTAGCGATTCTGAATGCATTTTCTTAATACAAAATGGAAATAAGACTTGTCATCGGTCTTATTCATAAAGAGTGGTGAGGAGTATCCTAGTCAATGCAAAGCACATGGCTAATACAAAGTTTAATAAAAGTGATAAATAACACCTATTACAAAATTGAACCATTGTTCAATTTCTTCTGCCCTTTCAGTTCTTTGATTCAATATTCTCTCACTAAAATCTGAGAGCTTTAATTTGAGAAAGTGTTTTACTAATAATCATAGACTTTCTACATTAACCTTTTCTTATCATTAGGCACACCTGGATGATATCAAATTATTCTTTTAAGGAAATCAATATATCACTATAAGTGCATAGAGAAACATCTGGTAATGAAACTTCAGATAAGGGAAACCTGGGTGTGAAAAATGTTTATTAGAGCAAGATAGTAAAACAGGGGGCCCCAACTTAAGTTCTCTTCACAGAAAGAACAACTAGCAACGACCCATAGATAAGACACCTTTATGAAGATCCCAGAACCTGAGGTTGGGGCTGACGCAGCCCCTTCGATGACCAAAACCAAGAAAAATCACGTGAGAAAGGTAAGAGGACTGATTTTGTTTTGATTGCATCTACTTTCTGATAGATGTTGCCAGTGCCACACCACACGTAGGGGGTCCCCCCGCCCCCTGCCCCAGGCTATGATTTCTCTAGTGGGAAAAGGAAAACCCAAAGTGGACACCCAGTTTCACCAGCGTTCTGAAGACGCTTACTATGAGCCCCATTTAGGTCTTGCCTCACAGGGAGGGATCGCCAGGGAAACCTGCTAGAGATGGAAAAGGGGAGCAAGGCTCCTAGTCACGGGTGTGCAGACCTTGGCAGACAGTGTTCCTGTTGGCAGAGGTGAGCATATGCAGACCCAAGCTGGTGGTCCTGTCTGGCCATGGAGCTCGGTCAGCAGTTCTGCCCAGTTTGGAGCCAAAGCCATCAGGCTGTCCCAGTGGCAGAGCATATTCTATTGCCCCACTCAGACAATAAAGCGAGCTAGCATCCATTTAACTGATGGACATAGTTTCTACCTCCACCCAACCACAGAGACCCAAATCTTTTCTCTGGCCAGGTACCTTCAGAAGCCACAAGTCTTTTTGTCACAATTATAGGTAACATCTGTAAAATTTAACACCAAGAAGAATTCAGTAATAGCCCTCAAGTCCCTTTACAAGTGAAGGGGTAAATGGTTTTTGAGGTAGCAGGATGCCCAGAGATTGTACCAACTCATAAAGGTTTCCTGTAGATGCATATATACTGGTCCCCCTCCCATACTCAGATGTACATGCGTATAGAGCATGAATAAATCAAGAAATTGGAAAAAAAAATAGGAAGTTAATTAGAAGTAAAATCAAATGCAGCCAGAGATAAGATAAAAACAATTAATGCTTAACAAATGTATACTGTGTGCCTTTAGCACTGCTCTGAGCATTAAGTATATACCGACTCATTTAAACCTCATGACAACTTTATGAGGTCCACATTATCAGGAAGCAACTGAGGTAAGTTGCAGTCAAATAACTTGTTGAAAGTCACATACAAAGTGTTTGGCACATTTTAGATGTCTTTAAACAAAAACATTGAAAATTATTCCTATTCTCCAAACGCCAAAAGTTTTATCTTTTAGTCTGTTTGTGAAGTATTGAAATTTCCTTGCTTACTGGGCAAGAGCAAAGAAACTTCCATCAATAAGAGTATTGATGATGAGTTTTACTGATTCTTTAGGATATCCATAGGTCACAGGACATACTAGTGTTTATCTGGACAATTCTTACCTAGCCGCAAGGAGATGTTAGGAGTAGAAGCATAATTTGTGGCATTCTCTCACCACTGAAAAGTCCTGCTAATAGTAAGGCAATTCAGGCCAAATTGCAGGCATCATCTCTACATCCTTTCATGAAGCTAGTAAAAATAATTTTACTTCTTTAAAAAAAAAGTTTTAATGTTTATTTATTTTTGAGAGAGAGAGAGACAGAGCATGAGCGGGGGGGGGGGGTCAGAGAGAGAGGGAGACACAGAATCTGAAGCAGGCTCCAGGCCCCAAGCTGTCAGCACAGCTGACAAGTTCAAGCTGTGCGGCTTGAACTCACAAACTGCAAGATCATGACCTGAGTTGAAGTTGGAGGCTAAACCCACTGAGCCACCCAGGTACCCCAAAATGACTTTACTTCTAATTAACGATTCCAGATTCCTCTTAGTTTCTTAGTCTCAGAGTTTCTCTTTCTTTCTTTCTTTCTTTCTTTCTTCTTTCTTTCTTTCTTTCTTTCTCTCTTTCTTTCTCTTTATTTTGCCATTTTTAGTGGGAAATTTTAACACTTCCTCAGAAGTTACTTAGTTCAAACCCACAAGATATTAAGATACAGAATGTTTGAAAATCATGGGGCACCTGGATAGCTCAATCAGTTAAGCAGCCGACTCTTGATATCCGCTCTGGTCATGATCTCACCATTCGGGAGATTGAGCCACACCTTGGGCTCTGTGCTGACAGCATGGAGCCTGTTTGGGATTCTCTCTCTATCCCACTCTCTCTGCCCCTCCCCTGCTCATGTGCGCGCTCTCTCTCTCTCTTTCTCCCCATCAAAATAAACTTTAAAAAAATGTTTGAAAATCACAATTGTGTATAAGTAATCATATATTTACATATAATTATATTTATATAATTCGTTGTATATGTTATATATAAAATTATATATATGTAATACCCATTAGGCAAATATTACTTTTGAGTATCCATGGACCACTCATAAAACCTGAGTTTCTATTGGGACTCAATGAAAACCTACTAAATCTCAAGGAGTCAATATCTTGGAGACTATGACAATAATATAGCAAATTTGGAAATCAATAATAAACGGATAGCTTTAAAAAGTTTGTGTATCTTGGGGCACCTGGGTGGCTCAGTTGGTTAGGCAGCCAACTCTTGATTTAGTCTCAGGTCATGATCTCAGGCTTCTGAGATGGAGCCCCGCCTCTGGCTCTGCATTGACAGTGTGAGCCTCCTTGGGATTCTCTCTCTCCCTCTCTCTGGCCCTCCCCTGCTCATGCTCTCTCTCTCAAAGTAAATACACATTTTTTGTAAAAGTTTGTATATCTTAAAAATAACCTGCTAAGAAACTCCTGAGTATAAGCCATGTATGAAATACTTGGTAGGAGAAGATAGCAAAGAAAACAACAATGCAGCCCTCTTGGGTTGCAGCGAAGCATTCTAAGCAGGAAATTTAGGAGGGAGGGGAATGTAGATGTCGGTACAGCAGAAAATAACAAGCACAGTACATCAGGACAGCGGCCACAAAAACAGGAGATGAACTGCACCCACTGATTGGGTGAAGGATCATGAACCGAGGACCAGCCCAATAGTATTTTTAAAAGATAATAGTTTTGAGTGAATTAACCATAATAAGGCAACAATGTGTTCCACTAAAATCGGTTTTTAAAAAGGAAGGGAAGTTATTTAACAAGAAATTTAAATGATGTCAAGGCACTTGACAGAATGGCGTGTCCCAGTGAGATCATTGTCAAGGCGTGTTGCAAAATACCCCAACTCTTTCAGTCATTTATGCATCTGAGGTTCATAAAAGAGAGGATAAAATAAAGAAGAATAAGGATGGTTAATCTATTTTATCCATAGATTAGTGCTATCTGCTATTTCACTGTCCAGGGAATTCACTACTATTATTGAGGATTCAGAGAAAAACCAAGTGTATAACAACCTTTCTGGCTTCTCAGATTGCCTGGCAGAATTTCTGACCTAATAATTGGAAGTTTCCATGTGGTGTGATTTTTAAGTACTAATGTCATATGAATCACAAGATATTCTCCACAAAGTTTTTAGAAGTTTATTTATTTATTTGATGGGGGGGCCAGTGAGTGAGTAGGGGAGAGGAAGAGAGAGAAGGTGAGATAGAGAATCCCAAGCAAACTCTGTGCTGTTAGTGCAGAACCCAAAGCAGGGCTCGATCTCACCAAACATAGGATTATGACTTGAGCCAAAGCCAAGAGTCAGATGCTTAACCAACTGAGCCACTCAGGTACCCCAGATATTCTCCACAATTTACCTTTAATAACCTTTTAGCTACACGATAAAATAAATGTGGCAACGGAAGATCATTTCACTGACTTTCATTTGAGTTTCAATATGAATATGGATTTTAAATTACTGATTTAGCCAATAAAATCTTTTTCCTTCATTCACCAAATGGGAGTCTTATCTCCATTATACAAGTGCAAAGGTAATTTACGCTTTTAAGCTGGAAATTGACTATTGCAACCCTGATTTGCTTTATACAACGTTTCCTGTCTTAGCTGAATTTTCCAGGTTATAATAAATGAATGATTGTGATGTTTTATAACATACATTAAAGTTTCTTTTACTGGTGGCATATGTTTCTATCATAGTTCCTCAATATTGTTAGTTCTATCATAGTTCCTCAATTTGCTGTTAAATAAGTCCCTTCCCTTTGCTAGAAAATGATTTTTATAAATGTGCAAATTATGTAGTTTAATTCAAAAATTTAATTCATTCAACAAAGAATAAGCAACCACAATGTGCCAGGTTGAGTGCTGTGTAGTTAAAGATAAAGCACAGTTTTTCTCAAGTAATTAAGAGTCTGATGATGAAAGAGACCCATAAACAGATACAAGACAGTATTTTAAGGGCCTTGTAGAGGCATGCGTGGGCATTAGGGGAGCATTTAATAGTAACACCGAATTCCAGCTAGGGAGAATAGAGATGAAATCCTGGAGGATTGATTCATAAACTGAGCATTAAAGGTGACGTGAACAAAGGGGTCATGGGAGGGTTGGAATTGTGGAAAACGTTTCAGCATGTGCACTGCCATCGTGCAACATGTATAGTGCCAAGGAGCAGGACTTAGAGATAGAGATAAGGGGATGTATTCGTTTCCTATTGCTGCTATAATAAATTACTGCATACTTAGTGGCTTCAAACCACACGGACGTGTTATCTTACAGTTGTGGTGGTCAGAAGTCTGAAATGGGTCTTACAGAGCTAGAATCAAGGTCAGCAGAGCTGTGTTCTTCCTGGTGCTTTAGGGAAGACTCTGTTTCTTTGCCTTTCCTGGCTTTCCTGCATTCCTTGGCTCATCGCCACTTCTCGGCATCGCTCTGACCTCTGTTTCTGTTGTCACATCTCCTCCAGCTGTGACACTCCTGCCTCCCTCTTGTAAGGACCAGGATCCCATTGGATCTGGCTTACCCACATAATACTGAATAATCTCATCTCAAAATACTTAATTGCACCTACAAAGTCCGTTTTGTTATGTAAGGTAATATATTCACAGGTGTCGGGGACTGGGATGCAAGCGTCTTTGGCAGACCCTTATTCTGTCCACTGCAGGGAACACGTTAAAAAAGTATTGAGGAGGACTGGTCTCTTACGAACATGGTGTGGGATGAGTGAAAAAGAAAGTAAAAACTCTCAGGTGTTTAAACTTATCTCACTTTAAGAAATGTTACCAACTAAAATGGAGAACACAAAGGGGTGCCTGGGTGGCTCAGTCGGCTAAGCCTCTGGCTTTGGCTCGGGTCATGATCTCGTGGTTCATGGGTTTGAGCCCCGAGTCGGGTTCTGTGCTGACAGCTGAGAGCCTGGAACCTACTTCAGATACTGTCTGTCTCTCTGTCTCTGTCTCTCTCTGCTCCTCCCCCACTCATGCTCTGTCTCTCTCTCTCTCAAGAATGAATAAACATTAAAATTTTTTTTAATAAAATAAAATGGCGAATACTGGAGGAAAAGCCTTTTCCTCCATGTGGAGCATGTGGAGGTTGAGGTGCCTGTGGAAGCCAACAGGAGATTTCCAGCAGGTATGTTGCTATCCGAACCCGAAGCCTGGAGGAAAACTGCACTGGAGGTTTAGATTTGCATGTTCCCAGCCTCCAGAGAGCAGGGTTGGATTCATGTTGGATGAAAATACACAGGAAGAGATTGAGAATGAGAAGCACAAGAATGAGAAGCTAGCATTTAGAGGTGTTTGGAAAATGGGCAGCTCTCCATGTTGGCTGGGGAGGACTTGTCAGAAACGGAAAATCAGGAGAAGAGAGTATCTCGGCAGCCAAGAGATCAGAGCAATGGTGTTGACACTGTGCTCCCCCAAAGTCCCACTAGGTGTCACTATACTTCATGGTAGAGAGAGGAGGGAGTAGATGGGGCTCCAAGCCTGTCACCAAAATCAGAGAGGCTGCTTTTATTTGAGTTATTGGCCTGCAATATTTTTTCATGGGGTTTAATTTAAGTAAGGGGTTTTGTGATAAAACTGCCTTTATGTTTGGAAAACCTCTAGAGTAGAGAGTTTGAGGTAGAGTGAATGATGAATGTCACATGGTTGTTTGGCTGAGCATCCTGTGAATGTAGCCAAAAACAGTGTGGCTACTGATTACTTTTATCAATCTGGATAATTGATGGTGAGTGCTATTGGTCCCCTGGGTTCTCAGAGCATCTTTATCTCTCATGGTCCTTTTCACACTCTATTTTCATTTTTGTTTTAACTCCTCTGTGTATCCCTCTCTACTCTGTAAACACACTCAACATCATACCAGTGACTTTCACCTTTGGATTGCCAAGTGTAAAAAGATGAAGGAAAATGTATTCACTAGACTTTGTCTTAAGGAGAACACTGCCTGTCTTCAGGCAGAGAGGACAGACCTCATAAGCATGCTCAAGCAAAATAGGATGCTTCCTAAACTGCTATGCATGAGAAAGAGAGATAAATGTCTTGTTCCTGAGGCAAAAGTAGAGAGAGAGAAAAGAAGAAAGAACAAAGAATCAAGGAAGAAAGAAAGATCGCAAAGAGAAGGCAGATTGTATGACAAAACTCTGCCATACAATTGCCTAAATTGTCAATAATGTTTCGATGCTTATAAACCCTTCTCTTCAATAACAGATAAAAGCTAAGAATTTTTGGCTGAGCTAATATAGAGCAAAATAGAAACAGTGTGTGCGGAGGAGGTATTTGAAAAAAGTGCCACGAAAATGTAATATACTGAGAATTTGAAGCTATCACGAAGAGGCTTTGTACTATAATAGGCCAAGGGTATTTGAAATGGGACATTTTAGACCCGTGTTGCCCAATAAAAGTATTATATGAGTTAAAAAAGCAAGCCACATATGTAATTTTAAATGTCCTTGTAGTCACGTTGAAAAAGTAACAATAAGAGTGGAATTAATTTCGAGAATAAATTTTATTTAACAAAATATATCCAAAATATTTTCATGTAAGCATTCAATCACTATAAGAGTTATCAATGAAATATTTTACTTTTTTGGGGGACTACATCTTCACAACCTGATGGGCATTTTACACTCGTAGTGCATTTGAGTTTGAACTAGCCGCCTTCCAAGGGCTATTTCAATAGTCGCATGTGGTTAGTGGCTTCCATATTGGACATCAAAACTCTAGGTCTCCACAATATAGGTAATCTGCAGCCAATATTAAGATTTCATTTTCATTTCTCTTCTGGAACTGCATCTTGGATGGTGCTTTGTCGTCTTCCCACTTGGCCCGTCAATGATTGCTTATGGCAGTCTGTGGAGTTTTAGAGATTGGAATCTATGCATGTGTGGGCATGGCTTCAAGGAAATGTCAAAAAAGCTATTTAGTATAAAATGCAGATATTTCATAATTAAAATAGATTCCTTCTGTGTAAGCAGTGTCATAACATACATTAGTAGTGACCTCATGTATAATCAAGGCCAGAAGTTATTTTGATATGATGAGGAAGCACCGGGAGCCACACTAGGGATCTTAGACTTCACTTTGCTTTGTCTATGCCATGGGTAATTTTAAAACTCAAAATTATTACTAAAGCTTGAAATTCTTTTTTTTTTAAATTATGTTAATGTTTATTTATTTATTTTGAGAGAGAGTGATAGTGAACAGGGAGAGGGGCAGAAAGAGAGGGAGACTGAGAATCCCAAGCAGTGCAGAGCCTGATGCAGGGCTTGAACTCACTAACCGCGAGATCATGACCTGAGCCAAAATCAAGAGTCAGACGCTCAACTGACTGAGCCACCCAGGTGCCCCTGAAGCTTGAAATGCTAATTCATGTAAGTCTGGTTTGATAATTCAGCCCTTTGTATTTTTTTTTCATTAAGAGGGTAGCATATTTAATATGGAGAAAATGAAGTCTATGAAGATACGCCTAATAACTTGGTTGCTAATACAGCCCTAATTATTAAGCAAGTACTTGATTGTTTGGTGGAGCTTACTTCAGCTAGAGTGGTGCAGTCCTACCTGGGAGCTACTAGCCACAGATGGCTATTTAAATTGTAATTAATTAAAATTAAATAAAAATGCAGGGCTTCATTTGTACTACTAGCCTTATTTAAAATGTTCAATAGACATATATGACTAGTAGCTATTCTATGGACAAGATGAATATCCAGCACTTCCAACGTTGCAGAAAGTTCTGTTGAACAACACTGCTCTATAACTTAGAGGTATGATTGAGACATAGAGTGTCACAAGTTAGAGAGAGACTTGGCTTTTAGTTAGAGCATTCCAGTAAAATAGGCAGAGATATTAAGAATGTACCAAGAAAAATAATTTGTTTTGGTTCTGAGAGATGCAGGAAGGTGCAGGAAAGGGGAATGTCCTAATGGGGAGAGACGGAGGGAATTGGGGAGCCAGGTGAAGCTATATGTTCTGCCATATCATTCTATATTTGTGGGCACTACGTGTTTAACAGCATTACTGAACTTGAGACTAGGCCAATGTGTGTGTGTGTGTGTGTGTGTGTGTGTGTGTGTGTGTATTTCCTGTTAAAACAACTAAGTTTAAGTTTCAGATATGTATCGGTCTGGATGTAGATGGTACCAAGAAAAAATAAGGCTCTGGAATCCTAGCAATTGTGAGAAAGACCTTGACTTTACTAGTATTTTAGAATTTGTGATTCAGGCCATATATCCAGGTTCCTAAGAGGCACAAGGAAGATGGATTTAATATTTTGATTATATTAGCACATGATGTCTAGCAAGGTGTCTAGCATTAAATAAATCCTCAATAAAATGGTTGAATAAATGGATTAATCCAGTACCAGTTAATTGCCTTCCTTGAAGCAACTTTTATTCATAGACAACTATTAGTGTATGGAAGGTTAACACAACCTAATCTTTGACTTGCTTTCATTTTGCAGTGACAGTGTAAATTTAGATTGATGGTAGTTCGGATAGAATTACTTTTAGAAGCTGAAAGGCAGACAACCTTGTACTGGAGGCCCCTTAACCTTTGGAAGTCTAAAGTGTTTCTTTATGTTAGATTTACTGCTGCCTTCAAAACTCTGAAGTAACTAAGTATGTGCTAATCTGGAGCACATCTTCTTAAACTATGGAATAAACCTTATAAATTGAAAAAGACTTTACAGACACCATCAAGTTGAAAAATGCAGAAAGTAGATGCTATGAAGACATTGACCCTTTTGACACATTCCAAGAAAGACAATTCTGGAAGCGCATCTCAGTTTTGATCCCAGGAAACCAGTCCTGAGGTCTGATTTAAGTGCCAAAATTGTCTTGTCTGGAAGCTGGTTTAAATTCAGTGTTTCTAACTGTATAAAAAAGACTTCATTAAGTTGGCTTTCATTCTATTTATGCCTTTGTCATTTCCTTCAGTGTTTAAGTGAAAATAACACATAGGAAATCATTGCTGACAGGCCTAGAATTTATCTTCTATTATTTATTGTGATAGTCTCCTCTCCACCCACCATTACATTCTAACAAGTCAAATATCAGTTAAAGCGATGTTTAAGACCCTGTAATTCACAGCATGGTATCTGTTTTGACTATAGTTAATGGCCAGCACTTACTCCAAATGAGTTAAAGCATATTATTGTGTAAGCATTTATTTTCACTACTTTACTGCCTTGGTAAACAGTTTCCTATTTGTCCACTGCTTTTTCTGTTCTCTTCTAAGTTTAAACCTCAGGATGGAACCAGCTAATGAACAGAATGAGAGCCTGCACCAACTAGATTGATAAGTGTATGAAATTGCTACCACACTGATGTGCATATGTGTGTTTATCCATTTGTCAAACACATTTTTATGCATGGCCATAACTAGATGAGACTTTTCTCCCTTCAACTAAACCCCTCAGCGTGGGTTTCTCTCTCATAGAGAATGACATCACCATTCATCTTATTGCTCATGTCAGAAATTTGGCTATCATTTTTGACCGTTGCCCACACTCTGCCTCCTACATACATTACATTTGGTGACTGTAGATTTAATTGTATAGCATACAAGATAAGTTGAGCAAAGCTAAATTATCTCCCTTGACCCCCTTTTAGAATTATGTAGATTGCATAAATATGTACCATTTACAGGTGATTAATTTTAGAGACCTTAGTTTTTCTTTTATTTACATTACCTTTCTGTTTCACAATTGGATTCATAGTGACCTTGGTTTTGTGAAATCACATTTTGTTTAATAGCTTTAAGTTATTGAATGAGAGAAATAGGAAATTGGATATATTAAAATATTGGCTTTTACTGTTTTCCTTCAATTGTCTTCCAAAGAATTCTGATGAGACCTTGGCCATCTATGTCAAATGTAGAGTAAAACTCAGTCCACATGCTAGAATTAGCTTTCCTCAAATGCATGTAAACATTTATGCAGTTAGATCACCCATTTAGCAGCTACTGTTAAGAAAACAGTCCACCATCCTTTCAGTTGTCCCTATCAGAGTCAGAGAAAAACATGTTTTTGCTCTATTGGGTTAGTTGGCTAGTTATAATTATTATAAGTATTAGCTCTGTGTAATTTACTGGAATAAGTATCAAGGGAAATTAAGAGAAAATAATGAACATAATATGTGCATATAAGGAGCTACAGTCTCATGCAAAGGACAAGACAAAAAGATATTTTAAATAAGCGAAATCTAGAGTCAACTAAGGCTATAAAATTACATTCAAAATTTGAGTGTCAAAATGAAGATGTTTTATAGTATCATTGGCGATGATAAATCATAGGAGGCAACCGAAATATCTTTAGCACAATAAGTAAATCAATGATACAGAACATCACCATTAAAAATGTTGCTTTCCCAAAGTATTTAAAATGTGAAGAATTCTCATAATATTATGTTGAATAAGAGTAATGTATGAATCAAAATCAAATAGTGCAAAACCCGAATCTGTGCAGCTTCCAAAAACGTGTCTTTCACTCTTATGTAAAAAAGAAAATCTTTTTTGGCAGGCTCAGTTCATACAGCTCTGTTTTGCTCTATCCCTTATTATTGGTGTCTTCTATTACATCCCCCATCGGTTTGTGAAAGCTTTGGCACCTGGCCTGTGTCCATCAGAAGAGGTTATTCTGCCTTGCGGTAATGAACAACACAAAAATCTTGTTAACTTGTAATGATAAATTATTATTTCTCTTATGCTACTGTTTATTTCTCCTTCACTGTTTAGCACTAGTTGTAGTCTTGTATTTCCTCTAGAACTCAGAGTGATGGAGACATCTCTCTCTGGAAAGTTGTCACTGCAGAGAGAAAAGAGACAAGGCAAGCCACACACAGGTTCTTAGAGCCTCGGCATCTCATCCACTCACATCACTTCATGCACACTTAATTGGCCAAAAAAAAGTCCAAGCTCAGCAGAGTGAGTATGTGAAGCATTCTTTCAAGAAGGACACTGAAAAAAAGGAAGTAATAACATTTGATCTCACAGTAAACAGCGACCTCGTCTATCATTTCTTCCAGTATCTCCTATTAAATAACTTTCACCACGACTCCGATTTTAATGATCCATACTCAAGTCACATCCTATGCTATGGTTTCAGCCTCTCAAAGGAGCTCAAATCCTCTTTAGCCACACAACCTCCTAACTTCTGATTCAAGAAGAGATGGAAATACTTCATTTAATGAGCCCCTAGAGGGTATGTTGCTGGAAGCCAAAGATGCGTTATCATCCACTTGAAAATGGTTAGGGGATTTCTTTGTGCTGAACTAGAGTGGTTTGGTGCTGTGGGTCAACTCAAGCATCTTCTTTCTTATAGATGGCTGGACCATTTAGATTTACCTTCTCTCCCCCTTTTGGGTTTTTTTCCCACATAACCAGGTAGGATAGGCGTGTGAAATGGGATAGAACCAATTATCCTTAATAAAAATTGAGGAAACTATTCTTTGTCTCTTGAATATCTTTCTGCCTGTTTTTGAGATGGTGGCTTTTCCCTGCATTTACTGTGCAAAACATGTGGCCATTATTTGTGCTTTGGTCTAGAAGTAGAAAGAAATTTCCTATTTTCCTACTTAACACTTTCGCTGCAGAACTTTTAGACTTAACACATAGTAGGTTCTCTCTAAAATGTCGTGATTGTCTCTGTCTTGTGGCATTATACATGAGCTTTCATTTCTCTTATTTTTGTAGTTTTCCAAATTTTACTTTACAACAAACCCCTCACTACTGTCACATTCAGAACAAAATACAATAATTATCGTGCCTTAAAAAAATACAATAAAATTGTAAAAAAAAAAAAACAACATAAGAAAAAAATAAAAAGTACTGCTAGGAGAAACTGGCATCAGGACAATCAGAACTAATTCAAGGTCATTTCTGAGTATATATAATATCTAGTTCATTTTTATACTTTTCATAATTCCCAGTGTTGAAAGATATTCGTGTGATCTTATGATGGTAATAGTGCTAGGGACACACTCAAGAAATACTCCAAATCTACACTAGACAAATCAGCCATTTTTTTTGCACTTCTGGGGAAAGATAAACAGAAAAGCTACCACCAGGGGAAAAAAGCAAAACAAAACAAAACAATACTGGAGATTACAGGGCTTCAGACTCACACTCCAACATAGAATTTGTGTGAGTTATCCTGAACCAAATAGTTGAACATTTTAGATGTGGTTTGTCCAGCTAAACTATCTAGGTTCTAGAACCTAGAAGTAAAGTAGACTACCTGTCCTTTCTTCTTACTTGCTTATTTTTTTTTATTTAAAAAAAAAATTTTTTTTTTCAACGTTTATTTATTTTTGGGACAGAGAGAGACAGAGCATGAACGGGGGAGGGGCAGAGAGAGAGGGAGACACAGAATCGGAAACAGGCTCCAGGCTCTGAGCCATCAGCCCAGAGCCTGACGCGGGGCTCAAACTCAGGGACCGCGAGGTCGTGACCTGGCTGAAGTTGGACGCTTAACCGACTGCGCCACCCAGGCGTCCCCTTACTTGCTTATTGAAGCATAAATGTGTTTAAGAATTTGTAATCAAAAGCATATCCACCAGTAAGCAGAAGAGAGTGCAGGAAACAACATACCAAGCCTTGGCTGCTTGTTTGAATGTTTTCTTAGGCACAGAGAAGTTTTCTATTTTTGTATCTATTTGCATAACAGAGGTAATATAGGGAGAGATAGAGTCAACAGAGTCAAAGACCCGAAAAGAAACACACAGAAGGGGCGGGGGGCATGAGAGAGAGAGAGAGACAGAGACAGAGAGAGACAGAGAGTGAAAGGGAAGGAGTTACTGATTTTCTCAAGGGTTTTAGGTCATGGGACATTATTTTATGATCCTGGAAAAAAAAGCTCTAGGAAAGGTATACCCACGTGGGTTCACTAATAAAATGTCCAATAAAATATCCCAGGAACTGAGCACTTCATGACAACGCTTTCTCTTTCTTGAAGAAAAGTAAAACTTGTTCAAAACAGTCTGTAGTCAAAACTTGACACAATTGTAGAAGCTAGTCACCCAATGTTGAAATGAAGAAATAGAAGTTAAAATGAATGAATCTTCCAATATTTCAAATGGGTTGGAGGTAGATTCTCGTATTTTTTCATAGAGATACAGTCTTTGGCTTTGATTCGTCACAACATTAAATCTTTACCCCAACCAAATGGAAGATTTATTACCAAGTTTTCATGCATACAATTTATGAATAATATTAATAAATCCTAACATGTAACAGATCTTCTAAGGAATATGTATCTGAATGATCAAATTAAGGATCATAAAATGGACACACTTAACACTTCAAACATATAATCCTCTGCCATACTGACAGCTTTGCTAATACCTGCATTATTTTACAAATTGCTTTTAGGGCTGTTGTGGTTTACTGGAGCAATCTGTATCATCCTGGCTTCTCTGGCTGTTACACAATTTCCTCTGAAATGCTTCAGAAAATATTTCTGACAAAAATAGGTGAAATTATGAAAATTAAAACAATTCTAAGGTTGAATCTGACCATGTAAGAAGTGAGTAAAACTTGGGATAAGAAGAAAAGTTAAAGCAATCTGCAATCTCCAAGAGTTTAAAAAAAAAAAACTAGTGTTTTTGTATAAAAAGAGAATTCTTTACCACCTTAATCCATTATTAAAGGTGACCATTCAGCCTTAGTAATCAGATCAACTTGTGCTGAAAATTTAGTTCTATATGTGTGAATTGGAAGTGATCTTATTAGTGTTCTAGTACATCAAGTTTGATAAAATCCCCAATCCATTTCAGTTAAGTTTCTATTGATCCACTTAAGAGATCAATTTGGACTTGTTCGATTCTTTTGTCAAGGGATTTCATCTGGCTTGAGTTTAGCATTATGAAATAAATGTGATTTAGGAATGTAAGATGAAATAAAAAAGAATCCAGATGAGTGTTGACAATTATTTGAACTCAGATTTTTGCACTTGAGCATTTGATAGGGTATTGCCATTTAGAAGTGGACTAGAAGAACAATAGGACAAAGAAGTCAAAGAGTGCCTTTCAAAGTAGTTGGTCATACCTTCCCTCACTTCCACCAGCGATTATGTTTCCTGTGCCATTTAACAGTTTGACATCTATTTGCCAATCAAAATACAGTGTTAGCTTTATTCTTAAATATATTTTACATTTTCTTACACTGACCCCCATTAACCACCTATTTTCTTCATAGCTATTTTTCAGCTTCCTAGAATTTTCCGCATTTCATTATAATTTTTCTTAGAAGAGAAAGAATGAGTTTTGATGTGAAGATCTTGGGGACATTTACAGGAGCTCCACATGATGGCCATTTTTTGGCTTCTTTTCCTTCCTTCCTTCCTTCCTTCCTTCCTTCCAGAATAGTTGTACGAGTGGTCCTAGAAGACAACTTCCCAGAAGTGTTTCTATTTCATACTTAATTCTGTTCTCTTATTCAGGATGGGTGAGGTACTCGTTTTAGCAGGAAGCAGTCTTCAAGATCTTGTCTTCCACATGGTATAAAGAATAGATGTGTAGGTTTGCAGTGATTCTGCATGTATTACATCGTCAGGGAAGTTCGAAGTAAATGGAGAATAAAGAGATTTAAAGGTAAGGACTAAATGTGGTGCAAAACGTCAGAGATTTTATTTGGAGACCGACATGCTCTATAATGCCATTGTACCAATTGGTTTTCAGTTAGGCATAAAGGATTTAGTAGAATTTAGAGAAGAAATTAGACTATGGAAGAATATGGGGGCTTTGCTGAGGGAGTGATGTTCTAGAAGAGGGATGTTGGGGAATTAGAGAAGGAGTTACTAAAAAGCATGAAAGTATGGGTACAAGCAGACAGACTGACGCTTGCAGGAAGCCCAAGAAACTAACCCCTCCTGGTAGCCCAACTGGGACCAGATGTGCTCGTACACACACTGCCACAGGTTCTAATGGTGAAAAAAGAAAAAGGAGAAAGAAATGACGAAGAAAGAAAAGACCATGGGCAAAGAGTCAAATGAAGGTACCCATTTTCACTTTATTTTTATTTCAGTTATTGAGATTATTAAATAATTAAATATAATTAATCAATAATAATTAATTAATTAATAATTAAATATAATCAATTATGATTAAATATAATATAATTAAATAATTATATTTAATAGAATTAAATATTTAATTAAATAATTAAATTATTATTTAATACTTAAGTTATTAAATTTAAATAAATTTAAAGCTCTCTGTTAAAATACTTCTTCTGTTTGTGCGTTTACTAGATGAAAAGTAATAGATGAGTTAGAAAATCCCACCCTGACATGTATAGATTTTGGGGTTCAACTTTTGCTTCATTTTACAGATGAGTAAATTAAGAACCGGAGTTCTTGAGAGATTCACTCAGTATGACAGTCGGGGCAGTGTCCCATCAGTCGACGCCTACCTCAGGGCTCCTTCTGCTCAGCCTTATTCCTCTTTGAAGAGACATTTTGACTAAACTGCTGGTCAGATCTCATACTTAAAACCCTTTGATCCTGGAACTAGCCTTATTGACATTTACCTTAGCAAATCTACTTCTCAAGGCTTAGTCTGAAGAGGGAGGTTGATCTCTTGCTTCCCAAGAGACTGTATTGAAAGGGGTGGGGGACAAATTGTGATTTACTGTATCTTTACAGCACAATACTTACCTTTAACCAATTTCACCCAGAAATTCTGAGAAACTCTTACATGCCATAGACAGTAGTAGGCAATATGAAGAGGTACAAATAGGGTGAGAGCGGACCCCTTTGCTTTAGGATGACAGAAGTTTCGGGTGCTTCTACTATTCCATTCTGTTTGCTGTGTCACATTCAGCTACCTTCACCTTAGCTTGGTAATGATTGAAAATACTTGCTCAATTTGATAGATTAAAAATTCAGCTCAAATTTGTGCCAGTAGGCAGCAAAAAACAAAGGATGTGAAAAGGGGTTAAATAAACTTGGTTGGTTGTTTTTGTTTTGGTGTGCGTGTGTGTGTGTGTGTGTGTGTGTGTGTGTGAAGGATACATAAAGATGGGGGGGGGTTCCAGTATTTGCAGACTATTTTAGCATAAGAAAATTTTACCTTTTTGAAAACCAGAACACATCAGGAACCAAAGTCTACCCTACAATTTGACAATTTAAAGTCCAACTCTGCTAGTGTAGTAGTAATGAAAATCGGGATGCCTAGATTTCTGTGCCATTTAATATCCATTTTTTCTTCCATTTTCATGAGCATTCTAAGATCACCTGAACAAATTATAACCGAATTTAGTTGTGCTTATTAGATTATTGCTATTGCTCGGTTTATGTCATGTAAAGTAGTAAGTTGCTAATGCCATCAATTAATAATAGTGATAGCAACACTCGAAAGCTTAATCGATCTTCAAAACAATGTATTGTCTGTGCAGCTTACAGTCAATGCTGCAACAGAGACTGTTCTTTTCATACACTTAAAAGTCACAGAGAAATTACCTTTCTTTCTTCTTAGCGGTATAGGCTGTTCCTTCCCTGACTTCCTAGAAGTGGCTGCTAGGAATGAATTATTGTCAGCCTTTCAACAAGCTACTGAAGATGGAATCAATTTTTCAGGAGAATAGTGGCCATTTTACTATCCTGTTTCTTATGCCAAGAGAGGGTTGAGAGCAAAAGTAGTTTTGGGTGAATAAAAATATAACTAATGGAAGTGATACAGCATCAATTCCTAGAGTGGAGTTACTGAAGAATAAACGAGCCAGAAGGGAAGGGTCGTGAATGCACGCTGAACATGCAGAGATGATTCTGTTCCAGACTGTGACATTTGTGCCCTGCCTGATTCCTTCTGCTCCCTGCTTCTGGAAGCTCTCCACACACTCATGTGTTCTTGCCTCTCCAGCAACTCCACTCCTCTTTCTTGTCTGCTGCGGCAGCTAAATTAGTCCCCTGTGTTCCGTCGGAATGGAGTTTGACAAGCACATGGATGCAACTTGACTGCAGGCCTGAGGTGGGCGCCAAAAGTTGGCTCCTTTATTTAACATAAAAAGCCAAGGGACAAGAAAAGGTGGGAGAGACTCCCGGTGGAAGGGTCCCCACCATTTCCACGATGGTAGTGTTCCTTCAACAAGCTGAAGAAACAGGGCTTACTCTCTCCTTCATTTCAGTTGGCTTTGTGAGATCTCTTCTCTGTTTCATTTCCTCATAGATTTTCTTGATGTTTATTTTAACCATACTTTATAGGGTAGAAGAAAAACCAATTTTGATTTGCCCCGGGTCTGATCCCTCTGCCCTTTTGAGAGCATCATTACACTGAATTTAAAGAGCTTACAAATGGTCAGGGAAGAGCCTAAAGATGATAAAATGATAGGGAAATAGAGCCCTATGAGAAAATATGTTTACAGAAATTGAATCATTTATTATAAAGAAATAAAAGAAGTGCAAGGATGATGAATGCACGGCAGCAAAGATTCCATCCAACGAGCTAACAGGGCATAAACAGAAACATGAAGCAGCTAAACGCACAGGGGATGGAAACGTAAACCTAGAATTGTATTATGGTACCTTCAGTTAGTGAGGCACTGGAAGGGATTCCCTGGTTCTCACACGTCAGAATCACGTTGTATTTCCCAATCACATTTTTAAGACTCCTCTCCAATGTTACCTTTTTTACTGTCTCTTTTGTTGCTTCTTCCAGTCGGCCCTTCCATCTAGAGCCCCGAGCCTCTTCTATTGCACTCGTAAACTTCCATCAGTTATTATAGTAGCGTGTATTCAGGTATACAGCTTTCATGGTGACTTTCACGGGGACCCTGAGCTCTGTGAGGATGGCAATCATATTCTTTTAATATTTTCATAATTGAAAATCTATCACAGTGCTTCCCGTGTAACTGGTGCTCAATGAGTATTTTTTTTAAATTTTTTTAATATGAAATTTATTGTCGAGTTGGTTTCCATACAACACCCAGTGCTCATCCCAATAGGTGCCCCCCTCAATGCCCATCACTCACTTTCCCTTCCCTGCCCAACCCCTCCATCAACCCTCAGTTTATTCTCAGTTTTTAAGAGTCTCTTATGGTTTGTCTCCCTCCCTCTCTGTTTTTTTCCTTCCCCTCCCCCATGGCCTTCTGTTAAGTTTCTCAGGATCCATGTAAGAGTGAAAACATATGGTGGCTACAATGAGTATTTTTTTAATCAGCTTAAAGAAGTTGCTAGAGGAGTAGTTTGACTCTGAAGCAAAGACTTCTGCGAGAGAGGTTTCACATGCACAGATCTCTGTAGAGCACTAGGAACCTTGCATCCCTGTACCAGCCTTGAGTTTTTTCCCAGCTTTATTTTTTTCTACCATCCTCTCAGCTCCTTCCCGACAATTCTAACCAGCTACAGAGACCTAATAATTAGCAATCAAAATTAACTCAACCCGATGTTTTAAAACCCCAACTAACGGGAGCAAAAATGAGGACATAGAAGTCGTCCACCACCATTTACCCACATGATTCATTGACTTTTCAATAGAATCTAGGGCACCATATGGATGTGCTGAATGACTGATTCCCTGGGC
This sequence comes from Lynx canadensis, assembly GCF_007474595.2. Taxonomy (NCBI): domain Eukaryota; kingdom Metazoa; phylum Chordata; class Mammalia; order Carnivora; family Felidae; genus Lynx; species Lynx canadensis. Next base: position 88,056,059 of record NC_044306.2, read on the forward strand.
AAGAAGACTGAAACAGCAACTCTTTGTGCATCTATGGGGAACAAAATAGTATGAAGAATATGTTCATTGTTGGAAACTGGTTCACAGGGCCAGAAAGTGTCCGTTTGTTCAATAATCAGTTATTTTTATGAGCAGTCATAATCACTTTCTGTAAGTGGCAATTAGCAATCTAAGTATCCCGAAAAATTCTCCAGTCCTTATCCTGGGTCCACATTACCTTTAGTAAAAAGCAAAACAGGGGCGCCTGGGTGGCTCAGTCGGTTCAGCGGCTGACTTCGGCTCAGGTCATGATCTCGTGGTCTGTGAGTTCGAGCCCCGCGTCAGGCTCTGTGCTGACGGCTCAGAGCCTGGAGCCTGTTTCAGATTCTGTGTCTCCCTCTCTCTGACCCTCCCCCACTCATGCTCTGTCTCTGTCTCAAAAATAAATAAACGTTAAAAAAAATTAAAAAAAAAAAAGCAAAACAGAAACAAAACACTGATCACTTGAAGTTTGTTTTTGACACTCTCATTGTCTCCTTTTCTTTAACATTCTTCACATACTACCCTCACTTTCTGCTTTTTGTGAGCATGGCCGTAATGCTTAAAGTACTTCTTCTGCATAAAGAGTTATTTTTTTATTACTATTTTAGAGTCAGAGGGAAGGAGGTGAGGGACAGCAGGAGAGAGAAAGAGAGAGGGAGAATCTTAAGCAGGATTCATGCTCAGTGCAGAGTTCAATGTGTGGCTCTATCCCACAACCATGGGATCATGACCTGAGCTGAACTCAAGAGTTGGATGCTTAACTGATTGAGCCAACGAGATGCCCTGGAGTTTAAATCTTAAGTCTAATTGAGCAAAGGAAAGGCGTGTTCCCTTCTTAAGGATTTGGGGGAAAAAAAATGAAAAGATCGCACGCTTCAATGAACACATGGAAGAGAAAACAATTTATCACATTGGATGAGGAGCATATACGAGGGCACTAAAGTCTGAGCCCGTAGGTGACCACCTCCTCTGTATAGGCAGGTGACTCATGGCATTCAGAAACAAGGAAAATTTTGAAATACTTGTTCAAGTTTAATGGCTAATTCATTGCTGTGAATAATGGGTTTCTTAAAAAAGTTTTTAATCTGAGTCTTCTTGTATCCTGACTACATGAGGGAATGTGAGTCCCGAAGTAAATAAATAGGCTCTGTATGCTCTAAATGCATGGAATATTGACCTCCACTCTTGCCAGCAGTATGGTGGAGCAGAATGGCAGAGATGACTTATGAGGCTAGTCTACTACATTAATTTCGGTGACATACTCTTCCTTTCACAAATGGCTTCGACGTTCTCTGCCCACACAGCAAGTGCCTTCCTCAGAGTCAGCAGTAATATAACATTTGCTCACTTTCCACACATGTAAATAACCAGTTCATAAACAGGCTCGTGGAGAGTTTGCACGTATTAAAAAAGGATGGACTTTGCGTTGGTGAAATTTCGTATTTAGTGCTGGCCTTCCAATGACAGTTTTTAGTCAAAATATTAAATCTTTGAACATTTTAATTAGAAATGAATTAGCCATTAAATGTGAACTAACAAAAGCAAAATATATGTCAAAAAGGTTTGACAAAATGCTGTAAATCAGCTCCACATCCGAAGTTTTCATCTTAGTTTAGTGGAATAACTACATATTATAAAGGGTCTTTTAAGTGCTGCATAGCCAAGAATGTATCATATTTATGGTTTATTTTCTTGATGCACTCCCATAGCCTTGGAAAGCAAGTTCTATAATGAATATGACCACTCTGCATTTCTTACCATCTTTCAGCTCTGTAACTATTACAAAGTATTTTGAAAGTCAAGATTTCTCACCTTTATATATACTTTATGTTAGAATTATGAAAGTAAGGTAGATGGGCAGATGAAAGTTTTATTTATCGTACCCTTTAGAGGAGAAAGTAAGAGATAAAATTAATAAATGGATTCCCTCAATGTTAGGAGCAAATTAGGAGACCAACAGATTTTTCCTGAACCTTTAAGCCGGTTTTGAATTCATTCTACTTTCAAGAAAATGTACTTAAAAGGGTAAATTTCTTTCTTATATATTAATATTATACTTCTGTGTAACATATTTGACTTCAGGATGTCAAAATGTAAATAACAGTGGATCACTTTAATTTTATGTATTTATTATAAATACTGTTGTTAACATAAAAAGTATTGAAAGGGGCTTATAAGATACTATTTATTTTTATAACTTTTTAATGTTTATATATTTTTGAGGGAGAAAAAGAGAGAGTGCAAGTGGGGGAAGGGCAGAGAGAGAGGGAGATACAGAATCCAAAGCAGGCTCCAGGCTCCAAGTTGTCAGCAGAGAGCCTGACGCGGGGCTCAAACTCACAAACTATGAGATCATGACCTGAGCTGAAGTCGCATGCTTAACTGACTGGGCCACCCAGGTGCCCCAAGATACCATTTTTATTAATTAAGAAAATTGGAGAATGGGAAAGTAAGTAGGAAAAATGAGATAAATTTGGGGATAATATTTAATCATAAAATATATTTTATAATACCCAATAGACTTTGCTAGGAGCTTGGCTGAAATTTTATCCTTAATCTTTCTGCAACCAACACAAGGAGCATTCAAGGATCATTTTATTTTGGATACTGCAAGATTTTTCCTTCCTTAAAATATAGATTTCAAACATATACTTCCAAAATGGTGAACTTAATAAAGGGATAATATAGTGAAAAAGGATTGTTACATTAAGAAAAGCAAACTAGGGGTGCCTGGGTGGCTCAGTCGGTTGAGCGTCTGACTTCGGCTCGGGTCATGATCTCGCGGTCCGTGAGTTCGAGCCCCACGTCAGGCTCTGTGCTGACAGCTCAGAGCCTAGAGCCTGTTTCAGATTCTGTGTCTCCCTCTCGCTGACCCTCCCCTGTTCATGCTCTGTCTCTCTCTGTCTCAAAAATAAATAAAGCGTTAAAAAAAAATTTAAAAAAAAAAGAAAAGCAAACTAAATTTTAATGAAAACATAACCTAAATTAGTCTTGGTATCAGACTTTTAGTTGGGATGAAATGATTTCTTGGCTGTGCCAAGAAAAACTGAAGAGAATATGAAAGTGGACTTTACTATATATCTGTGGTAATATTTATTCCAACATCTTCCATATCCCTTAAGATTATGGTGGATAATTTTATTCTGACAAATTAGCAAATTGGCCCCTGCGGAACTGTAAGTAAATATTGAATATAAGCTAAATGTATCCAGCTATCTCTATAAAACATATTGTAGGAATGCCAATGATACTGGCCAACTAGGAAAGCATCCAGAGAAATATTTGGACCTTGATACCTTTTTCCTTGTTCCATAGATCATGCAAATATTTGTTCCCCATCCAGATGTTAGTTAATGTTAACAGTATTTACTGAGCAACAATTATACGTCAGAGTTTGTAGTTGCTACAGTTGATATTTAAAAAGAGCAGATCCATAATTTGTAGTGCATATAATATAGTAAAGATATGAGACAAATACGCCAAAGACTGTGATCCACAATATGCCTCAGGAAGGCCATCAAGTATTATCAGCGTGTCTGATGGAGTGGCAGAGAGGCAAAGAGGGCCTCTTTTGAAAGGGTAGAAGTTTTCATGGAAGAGATGATATTTGAGGTGGGTCTTGAATCATGGATGTGCGTGGGACTAGTGGGGGGCAATGTTCCATGCAGAAAGAATGTATCAAGCACTGAAGTGGCTTTTAGCTCGACTCACATTCTTACCTCTCTGTCCTGAGCCACCCAGAGAAGCAGCCACTGTAGGAAAAAACATTTCATTTCCCCGCTCCTTTATACAGTGTTAGACTGTGTCTCAATCTCTCCTGTCCTATGTCTGTCCTCCCAGTTCCACCACAGACTCCTTATTTCTGTAGCATTCGTCTAAACCAATAACTTATTTAGATGTCTGCCTGATTTTTCTTATCAGCAGCTCTGAGAGATGATCTGACTCAGATCATGCCCTTAGTGGCATGCTAGCTGCCTCGTGATAAGACTACAAGGAGCACCTCTTCCTCCCTATCCCTCTCCCCATCTTCCCCTGAAGCAGGCAGCCAGCACCAATACTTCGGATGAGTTGACTCTGGGACTCTGATTCTCTGCTTATCTGGGAGGCAGGACCAGATAATGGAAACCAGACCAATGATACAGGAACTGCAGGTAATCTGGTTTACTAGGAATAGGAGATTCACTCAGGAGATTGGTAAAACACAGGCTGCAAAGATAATCTAGGTTCATATAGTAGAAGTCTTTGAATGACAGGCTGAGGAAATTGTATTTGATTTGATAAGAAATGGGAGTCCAACAGAGGATTTTGAGCAGGGTCTACTGTTTGCATGCATTTCTCCCTCTCTAGATGGTGTGTGTGTGTGTGTGTGTGTGTGCGTGTTTTCCATGATATGCTCTTATAGGGGAAAGAATGGGGTCTATTAGATTTTCTTTATGGTGCCATTCACAACTGTGTGTGCACCAGAAAGACTGTGGTGATGAGGATGATGATGAAAGTGAGGAAGTTTGTTATGCCACAGTGCCTTTCAGAGTGTCATCTTCATAAAAGGTTCAAGCATCCTTGAAAGGGAAATGTATTGCTTATAAAAGAGAGTAGACAATGCCAGCAAAAATGGAAACATGTATTTACGCGGTGGAAGTCTTTAGTTTTAACTGGCAGAGACTGGATGGAAACTGAAACAAATCTCAGAGTTTCATGCTCTACTGACAGCAGAGATGTGGTTCAGTTAGCTTCTAGCCGAGTGTTTAAAGGATATTGAAACCCTTCCAGTTTACAGTACATTTGGCAGCTCTCTGTTGGATAATCTTTTTTTATGTGTATTCTGTTTGGAAGTGAATTGTACACCAGTTATTTTAAGTAGTATTTTTTAATCTGCTGCTGTGTTAATTATAGCAAGGACAACGGCAACACAATCATAGACTGATGTGAATGTTTTATTCAATGAAGCAAAGAAATATCCACCAGGGCTGTATAGAAGTTGCAGTGGACTGAAAATAATCAAATATGAATGGGTTTAGGTAGCCAATGGCACTGACAGCTTATGAAGCCGAGCACCAGATTTTTTTTTTTTCCTGCTGCAGTTTATATGAGAGTCACTGAAGACAGAAACCCTTGGCATGATTATATTTTCTTGTGGAATGTAACTAATTTCACAGTGGAATAATTTTGACAAGAGTTCTTAGTTTCCTTCCATATGTTTTATTTCATTTTCTAGAAAAGGGGTCCTTGCCCTGGCACATTTGAGTGCTATCAAGCACCATAGGAAAACTGTTTATTTTTTGTGCACTCATCAGTGGCGGGGAAAAAAAAAAAAGAAAGAAAGAAACACAAAGGGAAGGTGAGTCAGGGCGAACGCTCTTATGACACTGCAGGCTAGCACGGAGACCTAAAAACCAAACAAAGCAAGCAGACATCTTGGCTCCTCATCGAGGTCTGAACCAAAGAGACAATTATGGATGACCATGTGCGTGGGGGTTCCATACCTTCTTTCTACCCCTGCTAAAATAACAGCCTTTATTTTAGAGACAGCCTGAGGAGTTGCTGTGTTTTCAATCAACTGTAGAAACACTTGAGAAGCAATAAAATGAGAAGAAGTGGCTGATACAAAAAAAAAAATCAAATTTTCACTTTTTTTCTATAAAAAGATATCCTAAAATTTGTATTTAGGGTATGCCAGGAAGAACACAAAGAACAAACAGTTGTGCTCTAACTGATGTTGGATTCATTGAAAGGCCGGTCTCTTACTCTCTTGAATTTTCTATTAATTTACTTCAAAGATACCATTTCTAAACAGGTTTCTGGGACTAGGGATCTTGGCACAAAGGGCCAAGCCAGGAGGCTTTACTCTGGTAAAGCCTATTTTATAGACTAAAAAATGAAACTTTATTTTATTTTATAGACTAAAAAAAGAAATTTAGGACCATAAATGGTTATGTGGGCCTGCCTCCTCCACTCTACCCCATACACATATATACACGCACACACAGTCATGACATTTTTTGAATTGTACTCCAGATAGAAGTCAGTCTTCTAAATAATTGCTGCTTATTATTCAGTTTAGCATCACAGAACAGAGGGCGCTTGGGTGGCTCCGTTGGTTAAGCGTCTGACTTCGGCTCAGGTCATGATCTCGCTGCTCATGGGTTCGAGCCCCACATCAGGCTCTGTGCTGACAGCTCGAAGCCTGGGGCCTGCTTTGGATTCTGTGTCTCCCTCTCTCTCTTCCCTCCCCTGTTCTCTCTCTCATTCTCTCAAAAGTGAATAAATATAAAAAAAATTGTTTCAAGTATCATAGAATCAGGAAAGGAGATGTAGAGCCACAACAGAGCAGTGCTGTAAATGCTGTTAAATGTAGCTAACACCAATTTAATCATTCCAATTTAGCATCAGTTTAAACTCAGAAGAAAAAAAATAAGCAAACACTAAAGATTCATTCACAGAAAATTTGTTGCTGAATTTTAGGCACCTGGCATTGTGGTAATGAAGAGAGGCCTGAATAAGACAGCTGAATAAGAAACGATATCTGCTCTTGAGATTTTCAAAGCCTAATAGCAACAATATTTGTGCCTATATAATAGCAAACATAGAAACATTTATGACATAATATAATGAGTTCAGTAATAAATGAATAGTTAATAGGCAGCTAGAGAATGAAGGGGGTTACTATAAACAGAGTTAAAAGCAAATAGCACAAACTGGAAAACATTTGTAGCTCATATAACAGAAAAAGATCCAATTTCCCTAATATATAAAGAGCATCCATAAATGAGCCAGATTACCCAGCAGAAGAATGTGGAAATCATATAAACAAACAATTAATTAAAAAGGAGATACACATGATCCTTAGAACTGTGCAAAGGTACTCAACCTTAATCATAATAAAAGAAATGCAAATTAGTGTTACACTGAAATAAGATCTCTTACCTATCAAGATTGATGAAGATACAGAAGTCTGATAACCCTGTGCTATCAAAAATACAGGTTAAATATGTACTTCACATTTTTCTTGAGAAGGTATAAATTGCTATACACACGTATGTACAGGGCAATGGGAAATGTTTATGAAAATTTCATACTGTCTGGTAGATCAGTTCCAATTTATTCTGTAGGTTTAATAGTCCATATTTGCAAAATGACATATTATGAGGCTATTAATTGCTACAGGACTATTGCTCATTATAGCAAAAATTAGAAACAAAGCTCCATCAGGAGGAGACAGATTAAGTACATCATGCAATAACTCTGCAGTAAAATACCATACAGTTGTAAGAAAATGAAGTATTAATATGTACTTTATGTATTAATATAAAACTACCGCTCTCCAAAACATTTATCATTAAGTGAGAAAAAAGCAGTGTGCAGAACATATTGTATAGTATGCAGCATTTCTGTAAAACCAGAGGAAAATTATGCTTATCTTTGCTTATTTATGCATAAGTATTTTATGAAACACAAAACTCAATCAACAGGAAGAAAAACTGGATGACAGAAAACGGTGGTGTAAAACAGGCTCTTCACTGCACGCCTATTTATATTTTTGGTTTTTGAATCATGTGAATGCATTACCTGTCTGAAAAACTAAACACATTTTTAAAAAAGAAAAGAGGAAGGAACATATCATTCCAGTCTGGATGGTCAGGAAAGACTTTAGAAACGAAGTGGTATCTGAGATGAATCTTGGAAGATGAGACGTTCAAGCAGAGAGGAAGAAAGGAAAGACGATCATGAGCAAATACTCAAAAGTATGAAAATATGTGGAGGGTCAGAAAAGCCATAAAATGGCACTTGGAAGGAAGCTTCAAAGAGCTACGAAGAGAGCAGTGATATATAAAACAAAGGGGATGGAAGGTTCAGGAAGGAGGGCATGATCATTAGCATCAAGAGCTGCAGGGAGGTCACTCAAGGCTATAGCACTCCTGCAGTCAGCCGGCAGCTGATTCTGCTTTTAGCTCTTAACTTTTTGCCATTGGATTCTGTGGTTGAGGGTGTTGGTTTTATGTCTAGTTTTGTTAACCAGTAATCTGCAGATTGTTTTCTATAAACACATCCCTGTTCAAAAAAAAAGCAACAGGAGGCATAACAACAGATGACTTAAAAGATTTAAAAATCTATTTTATGAGAGCCATTGCACATGCCAAACAAATTGTGGCTGGTTACAAAGCAGTCTATCTAAAAAAGCACAAAGCAGGGGCGCCTGGGTGGCTCAGTCGGTTGAGCGTCTGACTTCAGCTCAGGTCATGATCTCACGGTTTGTGAGTTCAAGCCCCACCTTGGGCTCACTGCTGTCAGGACAGAGTCTGTTTTGGCTCCTCTGTCTCCCCCTCCCTCGCTCACTCTTTCTCCCTCTCTCCCAGAAATGAATAAACATTAAAAAAAATTAAAAGTACAAATAATGATTTTCCTAGTATTTGGCTTATTAAGATACTTAAAAATATTTGTTGACCGTCATCAAGTGAAGTCACATCCATGTTAATAAACCACTAGGGAGTGCAGTATAACATAGGGGACGATGATGAAGATGTTGATGGTGACGCAGTCATGGTGATCACAATAGTACTGGTGATCCTGAAATGATCACCAGTGACATTTTCACTCTAGCCTTGGATTTGCCTTCACACCTAAGCCAGATCCCTCCAGTACTTTGCTTCAGACTTTGGTAAGTGAATAAAACTGGCTGGGGTTCCAAAAGGGCTCTGTGGATTTATGCTGGAAAAATGAGTAGGGTGCATCCGGGAGAAAACGAGGATTGGGAAATGTAGACAGAAGAAACAACAACACGAGGAAAGCCGTGGTCTTATGAAAGGGCCTGATGGGTTCTAGCGTCAGAAGTGGGAAGAGCTGCTACTGTTCTGACCTGGTCATTAGCTGGTGGGGCAGGGGGTGGGGGAGGGGGGGTGGTGACATTAACTGGTGGGGCGGGGGCGGGGGGGTGACACTGGCCTCATCATTTCACTTTTCTCAGCTTCAGTTTAGTCACTTATAAAATGAGGAGTACCCTAGACAAGATCCATGGTTTTTTGTTTTGTTTTGTTTTGTTTTTTAATATAATTTGTTGTCAGATTGGTTTCCATACAACACCCAGTGCTCATCCCAACAATGCCCTCCGCCCTGCCCGTCATCCACTTTCCCCTCTCCCCCACCCACCATCTACCCTCAGTTTGTTCTCAGTCCTTAAGAGCCTCTTATAGTTTGCCTCCCTCCCTCTCTGTAACTTTTTTTCCCTTCTCTCTCCCCCATGGTCTTCTGTTAAGTTTCTCAAGACCCACATATGACTGAAAACGTATGGTATCTGCCTTTCTCTACCTGGCTTATTTCACCTACCATAATATCCTCAGGTTCCATGGTTTTTAATTTTTCCCTTAGTGATACTATTTTATTTTTCCAAGAGGACCCTGCTTAAAACAAAACAAAACAAAACAAAACACAAAGGAGGAAAACGGTGGGAGTGGCTCTGAGTGAAGCAGGTGTGGGCAACCCCCTGCTCTCTCTTCTTAGCACCTTGACAGTAGCTTTGGAAGGAAGCATTCTCACCCATTTGTAAATGACTGACTCAGATCGTCTTATGGCCCCTTCAAGTGCTACCTTTTTAATTGTCCGTGGTTGCAGTATTCTGAAAACACTAATAAGATGAATAGTCTAAAGGTGGAGTTAATATAAAAGAACTTTCTCAGGGCACCTGGGTGGCTCAGTCACCTTTGAGCATTGGCCTCTTGATTTCGGATCAGGTCATGATCATGGCTCAGGTCATGATCTCAAGGTTTTTTAGATGGAGCCCCAAGCCCAGCTCTGTGCTGACAGCACAGAGCCTACTTGGGATTCTTTCACACACTCTTTCTCTCTCTCTCTCTCTCTCTCTCTCTCTCTCCTCCTCCTCCTCTGCCCCACCCCGCTCATGTTATCTCTTTCAAAATAAACTTAGAAAAAAAAAAGGCAAGAGAGCTTTCTCAATGCTCCCCTTGATCATTTTAGTAGTTTTCCAACTTTTCATTGTAATAAAACTATTCACCTGGATGTTCTGGTGGTTTCGGCTACCCCAATAACTTTACTGAAATATCTACATACCAATTTCAAAATCTCATAACTGAAAAATAGATGGATTGGCAATTATTTATTATATAGACTGTAAAGGCAAAGACAATGTGAGTCATTTAAAACAATCTCATCTTAGGGGCGCCTGGGTGGCGCAGTCAGTTAAGCGTCCGACTTCAGCCAGGTCACGATCTCGCGGTCCGTCAGTTCGAGCCCCGCGTCAGGCTCTGGGCTGATGGCTCAGAGCCTGGAGCCTGTTTCCGATTCTGTGTCTCCCTCTCTCTCTGCCCCTCCCCCGTTCATGCTCTGTCTCTTTCTGTCCCAAAAATAAATAAACGTTGAAAAAAAATTTTTAAACAAACAAACAAACAAAATCTCATCTTAATATCAAATTATATTTACTGGCACTGTATTTTTCTCCTGCATTATGTTATTCTCCTATTATTCTCTTATTGAAAAAAAAATTTTAAACAAACAAACAAACAAAAATCTCATCTTAATATCAAATTATATTTACTGGCACTGTATTTTTCTCCTGCATTATGTTATTCTCCTATTATTCTCTTATATCTGCAAGATGATCAATTATTTAAAAAAAATTTTTTAATGTTTATTTTTGAGACAGAGGGAGACAGAGCACGAGTGGGGGAGGGGCAGAGAGAGAGAGAGAGGGAGACACAGAATCCGAAGCAGGCTCCAGGCTCTGAGCTGTCAGCACAGAGCCCCATGTGGGGGTTGAGCCCAAGAACAGTGAGATCATGACCTGAGCCAAAGTCAGACGCTTAACCAACTGAGCCACCCAGGCACCACAATGATCAATTTAGAACAGAGAAGTAATGGATCAAAAGTTAATTTTCCGGGGCGCCTGGGTGGCGCAGTCGGTTAGGCGTCCGACTTCAGCCAGGTCACGATCTCGCGGTCCGTGAGTTCGAGCCCCACATCGGGCTCTGTGCTGATGGCTCAGAGCCTGGAGCCTGTTTCCGATTCTGTGTCTCCCTCTCTCTCTGCCCCTCCCCCGTTCATGCTCTGTCTCTCTCTGTCCCAAAAATAAATAAACGTTGAAAAAAAAAAATTAAAAAAAAAAAAAAAGTTAATTTTCCTCACAGTGTGGCTATATTTCTATTTTTCTAAGTGTTTATTTATTTATTTATTTAGTTTTAAAAGAGGAAGAGGGACAGGGAGAATGCAAGTGGGGTGGGGGGGGGAAGAGAGAGAGGGAAAGAGAAAATTCTATGCAGGCTCTGCACTGTCAGACTTGAACCCACAAACCATGAGATCATGACCTGAGCCAAAACTACGAATCAGACACTTAACTGACAGAGTCACCCAGGCACCTAGATTTCTACCTATAATTGATTAGGGCACACATGTGAAAGTTCATGAAATTAAAAGCTTAAATGTCATGCTTGGGGCTAAACTTGTAGGCTATATTTGAAGCAGTCCAAATCAGTTTATTATAAAGAAATGCTATCACACAAATAGTTAATTAATCCATATCTCTATCCCTTATATGATGTGTAACTCGAAGTTAGTAAGCCAGCTTCTTGCTTACTGGAAAGAAAGATGGATTGATTCTACTACCTAACTGAAATTAATCAACATTCTCAGTGCATTTGCCAAAATGGATCGTTTAGGAGAAAAACTCATGGTGCTCAGTGCTCGCTTTATTCAATAAAATTGACTGGAAAGGGTTAAGAGCTGGTGAGTGAGGACTGCGGTGGCTTTGGCTGCCCTCTGATAGCTTGGGCAGATGTGCATCAAGCCTCACGCTTTACTTCATGCAGGGGAATAAAGGATGTCCCCTCATGTATACGCCCATGATTGGCGCCTGCTGCTGGAATAAATATTGGAATATTGTGCAGTCCTTGTAGTTCCTAGTAAATGATCTGCCCGATTGGCATGTGCTCCAGAAAGTAGCGAGACTGGATAGGAGACAGAAGGGAAAGCGAGAATGATATCAACAGCCTCCATGGGGGATTTATTTTAAAGCCTGCCATCTTGTCAACATTGTTTCAATATGACAGCTGAGGCTTTTGCCAAGTATTGAACATCTGACCCATTTGGCTCATCACTTTAAGCTGTGCCTTGTTCTAAATGGAAGGGCTGACCCTCTGAGAAAACCATACTCTGAATCTGCGTTTGGTTCATCACCAAGTTCAAGATGATTATCTGAAGTTTGTTGAAACCTCAAGGGAGAATAAAATTGAACCGAAATCTCACCAGAGCAAATTTCTCCAGTGATTTTTTGGCCTTTCAGCTTTGGCTTAGAAATGCCATGAAAACAACCTTTGTCCTCTGGCCATTTGGGATTGGACAGTAGATTACAGATATATCATGTGCCAATCTGGTGATATTCCAGTAGGGAAAGGAATTTATTCAATCACTTTTGAAACGCGAAATAGGACGTGGAGTTTAGTGTCAGGTTTAAGCATTGTTTAAATTGTGTTTCTTCAGCCGAAAGACACTTTCATATACAGCAGTTTATATATTTTAGCTCCCAGAGACTGAGATTTTCTTCCTACTAAAACTTCAACAGCAAGGATAAGTCAAATATAACTCTCAGAAATAGTTAATAAAAACGTAAACTTTGGAGTTAGACCTGGGTTTAAATTTTGGTTCTACCATTTCTTAGGCAGGAAACCTAGGACAAGTTACTAACTTCTCTGAACTTTGATCTCCTTATCTTTAAAACAAGGCCCGGCATGGTCCCTTTACAAGGCCTGAAATGAGGATTATACAACCTCTAAGAATAGTGCCTGGACCACAGCAAATTCTTTAGAAATGGTTGATTATTTTTATGTCAATAGAGCGCACAGTAGACATGTAATACATGCAATTAACCTACAAACTTTTTAAAGTCCCATTTGCCACCATCCTTTCCAAGGCAAGGGATTTTGTTGAAAACAATAGTGGCAGGAATGCAATGATAATTTTGGAGAGGGATTATGATACTAAATATTGCCCTTTTATTTTAGAACATTTTGTAAGGCAGGGATTACATCCTTACATTTCACTGCGTATTGTTGGTATTTGCTATTTTTCCCTTTAAAAATCTGCCATGCACACTCGACTCCATCGGCCAATATTGTAACTATTTTTAAGAAACAATAATTCTTCTCATAATGATAAGAGCTGACAGGCTTTGTTTAGATTGGAGATGGTAATTTAAGAGCTTTTGATCCTCAGACTTCTGTCCTCCTAAATGGAGGAATATGACCATTCTTAGGATTGTAAACAACTATGCCAGGAATGATAATAGTCCCAAACTGGCGGCGGAATTTGCACTAGTATTGAACTGGTTTAAAGTGGCAATTGCAGACCAAAATACATCCCCAAGATTGTGACATTTAGGCGGGACAGTGTAGGCCACTTTTCTTCCTAAATGTTTATCTGGTGATACAGAGTAGCCCCGTGTAACCAGATCAATAGTCAAGGAGGAGTGGATTAGTGGGTTGACTCATGGGCGGTCAGGTCGTCTCTTCAGCAAACTAGAATGAAAACAATTTAGGAACCATGAATCTGTATTTAAATAAGTAGTTCTAAGAGTTTTATTTTTTACTTCTTCAATATAATTGTATGGCTCTGTCAATAAAATGAGGAGGCAGTAACTAGTCTGAGTAAAGAATATTTATTTTGATATATTGAAAGAGGAGGCGGAATTCAAGCTCTTCCATGGCTTGATATGGGATATGGGAAGTGACAGTGCCCGATTTTCTGTATGACTGGTATTATGTACAGAGTTGATTCCAAAAATGGTGTTTTAAAAATACTTAGAACAAAGTTATTATTGGAGGAATAACTTTTGTGTAGGTTACTTTGAAGAAAAATACCCATTTAAGCGATAGGTAGTTAAGACAAAAAATTTTAAGTTATTTATTTATTTTAAGAGAGACAGAGACAGTGTGAGTGGGGGGAGGGTGGGGGCAGAGAGAGAGGGAGACACAGAATCTAAAGCAGGCTCCAGTCTCTAAGCTGTCAGCAGAGCCTGATGCAGGCTTGAACTCACGAAACTGCGAGATCATGACCTGAGCCGAAATCAGGAGTTGGATGCCTAACCAACTGAGCCACCCAGGTGCCCCATATGATAGGTAGTTTTAATGCCTACACAATTTTGTTTCTTTATTATGTCGCCTTTATTTATACATCTAGCCTTTCTCTTGAATACTATTCTTGTGCTGCCCATTTTCACTATGTCACTTTATTAGAATATGGAATATTCTGAAAATAGATCATTAAAAACTCATTTAAATTCCATATTAAAAGAAAGCCACTTGTTACTAGTAGCCAGTCATTATGTGGTCCTAGTCACTCTTAAACATCAGTCAACTTTCATGGGAAAAGAGCACAATGGATGCCTTGATTGTTTTTAGTTTTCTAAAAATAAGTACTTAATTTCCATCAAAGGAAAATGAACATTTTCCCTTCTAAAGTTGACTAGTTAAGTGTACGAGTAATCAAAGCAGCCGACTCTGGAGCAAAAATGCTGTCGCTTATGATTTGGTTCATTTACTAAATGCACAAATTTATTTTCTAAACTGCATCACAGGGAATAATATTGAGACTGATCGTAATAAACAGGTCTGTAAGAAGGATGGCCGTCAACTATTTGAAACATGACAGTATATGTGTTTATCAAAGACTCAGAAAAAAGGCTGGAATCTTTCAGGTCCTGTGTACATTTCCCTAGATTTTACTTCAGCCTTTCATATTATATTCTCAATTTTATTCATGTGGGTGTTCTTAGGAATTATGAAAGATGCGGAGTTACCACTTCTTGCTGGCTGTTACATGGTAGGAGATCCTTAGTATATCCTCTGGGTTCAGCCCATCCCTGGAAACATATTGTATGCATTAATCTATTTTCTCCTCTAACCTTTGTCAATACTTCTATCTCCCCAAATACTTGAGGACTATAAAATGACCAGAGTGTTTTGTCAAATGTCTAATCATTCCAATGGCTCCTGGATTATCTAAATTGCTCCAAAGAGAGATGACTATATTCAATAGGAAAATTATGTCATTGTTCTTATTCACCACATATAGACTAATAATGCCCTTGTTCCTTTTAACAACAGCATTACCTTGTTGGTAATTATTTCTTGTAATCTCACCGAAAGGCATTTAAAGAAAACTAATTGTACTCTACCTAGTCTCTTCATAACTGTGTTCTATTAGTTTCTCGTTACATCTTCATTCAATCAGTGCCGTTTTGAATACCGCTCCAGACTACGAAGAACAGCTGGCTACTTGGAAGATTAGAAAAAAAAAAAAAAAAAAAGGATGACCCAGATTTAATGTTAAGTAAAACTTCTGAATGTTTTGTTTTTTCTGCTCCTTATTAATGTGTGTGGCCCCGTCTTCAAGGGGCTTTATCTTATCTCATTGAATGATGGCGTTGACCAAGAATGTCCTAATTCAAATTCCACTCAAGTGAATCTTTCAAAAAATGTAATAGATTTTATTTTGTGCAATCAGCTGCTGTGCTTTCTAAAGTACTCTCACGGAGCAATGGGCACAAGCAACACAGGTCTTGTCTTCCATGAGTTATTATGAAATAAAATGAAATGGTCACAAATTGCGCAACACCACTGGCCTGCATTTCCTTTATACAAAATTACTTCTCCCAAATACACCCTGTTAATAGTAGGAGGGTGCTTCCTACTTATTTTTCTACCTTTCTGTTCTAGTAATTCTTTCTTTCATTTACTCATTCATTAGTAATATTTTCTAGGGAGTCATACTTTCAGTGTGTGCTGTATTATTTTCTTTAACCAACGATCTTGGTATTCCTGTCTACTCTTGATGCTCCCTCCTTGCAAAAGTTCTATTTCTCAGTTTCAAACAAAGATGAAGAGATAGTGGCCTCCCTGGGCTTTTCAGAATCTCTTTATAGACTGTTACATTGCTCAAAGGATTCTCTCCTCAATCGCTAGTCCTCAGAAATCATGAGCCCATTTTTTTTTTTCTTATTCGTACTTTTAACTGGTAGGTATTGCTTGGAAAGTTAAATTTCCTAGTCTAAAACTTTCAAGTGACAAGCCTAATAGAAATTTCAAAGTCACTATTTCCTAGAAAACATACCACCATATAAAAGGGGAATATAATTAGTTTATTTAAAAAAAAATGCAGGCAAATTTGGCCATGGATATTGAGACAAGGAAATAAAGGAAACGTGACAAGTCAAGGTAAAAGAATGTTTTCCAATTAAAAAAAAAGTGATTTATATTCTAGGTCTATGAAAATCCCTTTCAAAATAGTGCAGAGGCCAGAAAATATACAATTATTTCTCTACCCAAAGAATGGTGGATGATTAGAATAACTGAGTAATCAGTCCAAAAAAGCAAACACACCCGTATTTGTGCTTTGTTCCCATAAGCCATTTCACTTTGCTACAGCCTAAGGGCTATTAACCTGGAGTCTGAAGTTTTGCAGTACCCTGAATCCTGTTTTCCGTGAACAACTGACATTTGCATATACTGAACAAAATGACGTTTCAACAACAGAACATATGATCTTGAGATCTTCTTGTGAGGGGTCGATAATGAACAGAATTAACGGCAGTGTTGGATGTCATCGAGCAATTTTCGCAAAAGGCGGGGCGCATTCTAAACTCCACGAGTTGCATTGTAATCAAGCCACTCTTGTAATGAATGCAGGCCCTTAATTTATTGAAACTAATTTTGAAATCATGGTGCCACACATACCATCCGCTGTAGAAATAATTTATAAACATTAATTGCAGGAAAGAGAGGAGCCGTTTGCTTCAAAGAGCCCATCAGCAAGCTGTCCTTCCTGTTTTATCAGTAAGCAAAGCTGAGAGCAAATAACAGATGGAACTGTCCCTTGGTGGCGGCACAGAGCACTCATGAAATATAGCACAATCTTCCTCCAGTGTGTTATGTTTTTAACAGCGGAAGATCAGAAGCAGGCGAGGTGTGGGCTAGGATGAATGACTGCTTCTGATGAAACATCCTTTTCTTCTAGGAAGATTCCGGTAGCAGATTGGGCTTTGGCGGGTGATCTCGGTGGCTTGATACAGTGTCATTACAGAATGCATCTGGAAGATTCTGCGGAAAGAGACAAGCCTCGGAAGACCAAGGTGAAGCTGAGGCCTGATCTGTACTCTTAATGGGTGGTGAAATTCCAGTTCCTTTAAATAGCCATCAAAGACACCGCAGAGCCTAAGCTAAAGCTGCCCCAGACACTGAAACCTGGGACTCATTTACCATCTGCCACAATCATTCCATCCTCTTGCAATATTTTATTCCACTTACTAAAACTACAAGAAGGTATTCGTGCATTTTATGTGTGTGGGTGTGTGGCTAAAATCTCCTTTTGCATCTGTTGTTTGCATAATCACATCGAAGGCTGTTACCAGAGCTGGGGAAGCTGGATTTAGTATATACTTTCTTTTTTTCCCCTAATGGAAAAATCTATCAGCCCAACTTTAGTGACTATTTTGAAACAGCTTTTTAGGCGGCGAGATAGGAAGTGGTCCTCAATTCCACTAGTACATCATTTATTCATGCATAGTTCACTATCGCTCTTCATCAAAGCTTTTCTAAATGTTTTCCACTCACCCCGGGTACCTAACTCTGACTCATTCCTTCAACATTGAACACTGTTCTTATCTTCTGTTGGAGTAAAAAAAGATCAAGACTATTTGAGAGAACTCTTTTTATAAACGACTGCAACCTGCCTTCCTTCAACTCACAGCATCCCTTCCCTCATTAATTCTTTCCTTTTCTCCGATGTGAGGTAGAAAATTACCCTCCTCCTCATGAAGTTAGCCCAGACACGTGTGTTCTTAATTTTGCCCGATTCCATTCATTTTCCATTAATCCCTTAATTACTGAAATATTCAGCTTTTTTCTCTTAAATACATCCTCTGATTGGCTTGCATTTATCCTTTAGAAAGAAACAGAAATAAAGCATTACTTTCAGCACTGTGTTGCCCTTCAAGCTACTCTCGCTTTTACTCCCACAAAACTTCTGAAAAGATTGGTCTACAGTTCCTGTCATCAATTTCCTTCATTTATTCTACTCCTGTCTTCATTACAATCCCATTTTCTGCTCCCCCATTCTTTGAAACTGTTCTATAAGAGTGCACAATTCCTATCTAGTGAGGACAATTGTCATAGTTTTATACTATTCTGCATCTGAGTGCTCTTTCTGTTTGGTGTAAATCCTCGGGTTTCTACTTCTTAGCGGGAAGCAGGGTTTCATGTTCAAGGATAAAGAGATCAGATGCTCTTTGTGCCCCCAGGAAGCTAGGACACAGCACCTAGTACTGGTTTGGCAGTCAGATGGTTCCCACCTGGGGACAGAGGAGAATTTATTCGCAGAGGGGCAGCAGCAGAGCCTGGAACAGAGGTGACGGTGCTAGTTATAGAGCCTCTGGTGTCCTAAATTAGACTTTCTCTCTTCAGTGTTTCCCATTGATTATCTCTCTTGGTTCCTTTCTGCTTTCGGAGCCTAATTTTCCAAGTTTCCCATAATTCTGAAAGCTGCCTAATACTTTTACCGTAAACTCCTTTCATCCCTTACTTTTAACATATTTGGTTTATGTTCTTTTGAGTTAAAGACCTCACCGATACAGAGAAAGGTACTTGGGAATGGGTTTAATGTAATGGAACCTTAGGGAAAGTGGGGTTAGGAGTGAGGATGTGGCTGGTTTTCAGACTGGGGCTGAAAGCAATGAAATTCCATTCATCTTCGGCGACCTTGGCAGCCCATTGCATGCAGTGGTGAAAGAGCTAATTAAACACAGCCTACGGGTCTCTGGAATGAAAGACTCCCTTGGAATCAAATGCCTATTCAAGGTAAGGCTTTGGGAGAACCAAGTTGCCACTCTCATTAAACAGATAAAATAAAAGACTATAGGGTTGCCGAGAATGTTTTGAGAGCATTGAATAGATGACAAAGGCACATGGTAAGTTTCTCTCCTTAAATTCTTGATTATGGCAAAGACTGAATCTCAGAAACTCTGATAATGCTAAAAGAGTCTCTTCATTCTCTCAGCGTCTTTCAACATCCATGTACTTGAAAATGAAACTCAGGGTTTGATATGGTTGCCGAATTATGATAAAATTACCTTTGGTCTTGCTGTCTTCTTGTGTGAAAGTGAGAGCACTGATCGGAAAAATGTCGAACCCTAAAGCATCAGAATCAGACCATGTGAGCTGATTCCAAAGGCTTGCAGTTCCTTGAACTCCTCACCTCCTCTACCCCCACCCTCATCCCATCCCCCTCTGTGGTGGTGTTCTGGACCTGGCTTTTTATGGCTCATGAGGGCGGAGCATTTACCTCTTCCCACTATGTGTTCAGTGGGGCACAGTATTATGCCGACCACTTGAAGTAAGCCACAGAGTATTTTAAATGCTGCAAATCAGGATTCCCCTCCCCTTCTTGCTGGAGAGTGGGTTGTTAAACATTTACCAGCACATCCCTGTTCTTGGGATTTCAGAAGTACTTCTTCATTATTTGATAGGTCTATCTCTTCTTGCTTGGGGATTGTATTCCTCTTTTCCCAAGGGCTAACTTTGCAAGAGAGAGAGCCAATTCACCCCTTGGAACTGTAGAGGAGAACTTTTTCCTTCTTCCCTTCTAAGTTCTTTGGTTGGTCTCATAGTTAAATTGACATAAGACAGAGTGACAGAAGAAACACAAACGCAATTTCATTTGTATGGGAGCCCATAAAAATATAAGACTCAAAGACATGACCAAAGCAGGCAGCTCTCATACCTTTTAGACAAGAAAGCAGTAAACTTGTGAAGAGTTGACAAAAAAAAAAAAAAAAAAAAAAAAAAGGGATTTGGGCTGGGGGTAACTAATTGGTGAAAAAGTAACAAGGTTTGTGTATACAGCCTCACAGCCCTGAATTTCCTATCCCTGGCTATAAGGATGTCTACTCTCTTTCTTCTTAAAGAGGATACTTTCATGTGAAAGATTCAGGGGAACAAATGAGGGTCAGAGTGTTCTTTTTGTACTGTCTGGGTCTCAAGTAAGTTAAATTCAAAATAATCAGTATCCAAAGTGGCATATTTTGGGGTGGTATATTCTGCTCCTCTTCAGAATCTACAGACCTCCCATTATCTCCAAACTTCTAACTACTGGTCAGAGGCTGACATGTCCCAGAGGAGTCAATTGCACTGTGAAACCTGGATGAGGTTTTCTCCTTTCATTTTTATGATGATAAAACTTGGGACTATACATAAGAATGATAATGACTAATAACAGTGACTGGCCTTGGATAGGTAAAGCATAATTTTTCAAAGTGATGACTGTATCATTCTGAGCTAGCTTGAGTGGGCCTGTTTCTTGGCTCATTTGTTTGACTATAATCTCAATTCAGTGGAGACTTAAGATAGTGAACTTGAGATTCTAGAAATTCTTTAACTAACACAGAGAAGGGTAGTAAGTACTCTGGGGTGAAATTACCATATATAAGTAATCTTTACCCTAATTTGTCCCCCAAGAAATCTAGATCATTACCAAGGTCTTAAGAAACGTATTGGCGAGGGGACTGGCAGCAGTTTTGAGGAGTTCGTTTGTACTGTTCTTCTAGGCTGAGGATATCAGTGGCAGATGCTTCAGTTGAAATGGTTTCCCTGATTGATAGGAGAAAAAAACTGGTGTAGGGCAGTGGAGGTCAAGTGCAGTATTCAAAAGTAAAAGACGAAATTGTTGTGGTGGCCATAGTAGGCAGCAGGTCAAGTTCAGCAGTCAGAATGTTCTGAATTACAGGAAACTTTGGTAGTGGTTGGCTGATCAGGGGTCCCTTAACTGAAATATATGATAGCACATTAGTCCTTCTTGATTTGTGTTATGAAAACACTCCACGACTGGAAAGCATAGGTCTGACACAGGCCCCCATTGCAGGGAGTTGCTCACTCTAGCCCAATTATCATATTTGAGTTAGCTCCATAAGCAAGAATTACTTAATGATGGATTCAGCAATATCGCCTGATGTGCAATTAATCTCCTTCTGAGCCTTCACCGAAGGCTATTTGTTGGCCATTTACTATGTGGTACAGATAAATAGCTCTTAATCTGATCAACTCAGTTCTATGCTCTTGGTTCACTCAGAATGGCTGGGAAATTTTGTCCTTTTGAAGAAAGAATTCCAAAGACTATTGCTCTTTGATACCAATGATCTAGCAACCATTAAGAATAACAGTATTACATTGTGAGGGTAATGTGCTTTGAGGAGTCAACATTCACGTAAACATTATTAGATACCAAGTGTTATTGTCTTGACTTTGTGACAAAAATAGACTTCATTTCAGGTCATGCTGATACAAAACCATCCTAGAATCTGGCTGCACACACATTTCATGCCAGGTATTATCTATATGTGAAAAGAATACAAAGAAGGCATAAAATTCTGTATAGTAAAAATACATATAGCCAACATGCCCTGGGAAAGGGAGATAACTGGAGCTTTGGAGTATTGTTAAACACTGATTCTGAGCTACCTAATTCATGGAGACTGAGAATATCACTGTGGTCTACTGATCAGAATGACAAATTGTACTTCAGGTTATACGTAGAGTTTCGATCCAAGTCTCCCTCTAGGTGTTCCAGTCTTGGGGTTATTTTTCTGAGGATATAAGTGGAATAAGTCTCATAAGCAATTGGCTGAGTCCCCCACTGGGTCCCTGTACCATGAATAGAGCTAGCAAGATTGAAATTGCCAAGCTTCTGGACTTGACCTTACCTACTCAAGTACTAAAATTCAAAGTAATATCGAATCCATAGGTGAATCACAAAAGTTAAAAGACATCATCAAAGCATGAATGATGTCCGGGTGAGGATTCTTTTCATGTCTCCATTTAGGCCTATGTAAAAGACACAGAGGTACATTGAGTGGTTATAAATTGTACCCAGTTATCCATTTAATAAACATTTATTCAGTACCAACCAAGGTTCATACTTTGCTGGATGTTGGGTACAATGGAGAAGACTGGCATTGATCAAGATAATTCTATGAGCTCATGTTGTCTGGCATTTGTGTATAAGTGTGTGCAGGGAAGGTTTGAAGGAGACAGCAGGAGAGATAAGGAAAGTCTTCCTTCAGCAAGTGACATTTCACATGAGCTCTGAGGCAGAGGTAGGTATTAACTAATCAAAGGGGAAGGGCCAAAACACCACCCGCCACGGGAGAGAAGAGTGTATCTAAAGAACTGAATGAAAGACCCTCTACCTGGAGTGGCGATGGCCTGGGCCAAAGTGGCCAGAGAGGAGGCTGAAGTAATAGACAAGGGCTAAACTGGCTGGATTTGCCAGTCTTAAGAGCAATGCAAAATCAACCGCATGTATTTTTTTTTTAACTTTTGTTTTTGTTTTTTAGAGAAAGAGAGTGCAAGCAAATGGGGGAGAGTGCCAGAGGGAGAAAGAGAGAGAATCTTAAGCAGGCTCCATACTCAGCACAGAGCTCAACATGGGGCTCGATACCATGACCTGGGATCATGAGCTGAGCCAAAATCGAGTCAGATGTTCAATTGCCTGAGCCACCCACACGCCCCAAGTGCATGGTTTTAGGTAAAGAAATGTCATGTTCAGATATTTAAAAGACTTCTCTGACTGCACTGTGGGTTTAATCAGAGAGTAACAAAATATAGTATTGATCTATTACAGCAATCCAAGGGAGGGTTTGTTGTATGGACATAGAAATAGGTAAATTTATGAGATATCTAGGAAGTGATATTAATAGGATTGGTGATGGCCTATTGATAATGATTTGAAAATTGGGCACATGGAAGTAGAAAATGTAAAGCAGTATTCTCATATTTCTGGCTTGTAGAGCAGAAGATTATCTATCTATCTCTCCATCTATCATCTTTCTATCTAAAATTTCTGGCTCGTATAGTACATGTATATATATGTGTGTATATATTGTAAATATACATATATACACAATCTGAAGTATCTGGAGTGAGTCTGATTCTTGGCTCATTTGCTTTGAGGGGTGGGGAATAAACTTGGGGCAATGATCATAAGTTCATTCTTGGACCTGTAGAGATGGAGAAGCCTGACACATTTATGTGAAGATGTTAAGTGAAAACAGACACGGGGGTGAGGAATGAGAACCGGTTTGGTGATGAAATGCATAATAAATACAGGGGTCACTGGTCCATGAATTGGAAATGAAGCCAGAGCTGTGGGGAAATCACAGAGAGAGAAGAGAGAGCCTGAGACCATGCACTGAAGGACTCAGCAGCTAAGGTACGGGTCCCCCTGGAGTGCGGTTGTACAGCAAGCTGCACTTAGCAAGAATTCACTAGAGGTTTTCGCACTTAAAAGCAAACAAACCAAAACCGATGGAGAAGGAGAGCACCCTTTCAGTCCCTCTCACATTTTACTAGCTTACTCTAAAATAGTGAAGATAAACAGAAAACGTTCCAAGTTGGATTGTAACGTCTGACTAAACTCCTCTGGTTCTGATAATGTTGGCTTTTAGGTATTTGGTCTGGTGATTCAAATAAGGTAAAAGATTTCTCATTTGTAAAATGACTTTCTGGTGCTCTCTATTTTGTGCCTTTTTCAGTGCTTAGCAAACTCTGCTTTATATTTAAATTACTTGGCTGGGAATCTGTCCACCCTTTAAGCCTGGGAAATTTGGCAGAGGAGGCCCACGTTTCATTCACCTTTATGTTCACAATGCTGGGGTGGTGTCTCCATGAGAGTAATTGCTTCTGTCTCTTATCAACATTTGTTTTTTTTTAAGGTGTGTTTCAATTTCTGTTATAAAAAAAGTGTGTGTATATATATTCATATATATGTATATGTATGAACAGTTCATATTTTTTTTTTTTGCCTGAATACAAGTTGGCAAAACTTTAAACGGAAACTCTCGTTTTTATTATTTGGCTTAAAAGTAATCGGGTACATTAATAAGCTACCGGTGCACTTCGCATGTTTCACCAGATGGTCCCCAATTTTTTGTTCCTTAATATAAAAATGCACTTCTAAAACTAAACCACTGGGGGGAAGCATAGTGCAAAGTTAGCATTTAGTTCATCCTGGTGCCCAGTGTAGACTTAGCAAAGCCTCTGGGTCAAAGACTTGTGCTAAGCTCTTAGTGTTAGCAGAGCCTTTGTCTGTCAGTTGTCTTCCCTTTGTCAAATTCTTCCCACTTCCTCTTTTTTCCAGGGTGCTTTGTGGGTTAAAACTTTTATTTTGAAACTTCTAGAAGCTTAATTAATAAACATGAAAACCAAGTCAAAGCTGGCACGATGCCCTTATTTTTCTCAACCACATGGGCATGCTAGGGTAATTGTAGTTATTTACATTTGGCATCCAACTGACTCAACGAGCAACATTGCCTTTTTTTTCTACCAGTACCGAAGCTATTAAATTAAACAGGTTAATGTGGCTACCGCATTTCGCCCCCTACTATCCCCACAGCTACAGTAAATCTGCCACCTGTTTATTTCCATAAAAATTCAATTAGGCGCCGCCAGTTATTCTTCTTATGCGAGCAATTAACCTCAGGCAGTTTCAGGTCCCAAAGAAAGGCCAGGCTGGCCTGTTCCTTTTTTCCCTCTTTGCTCCCTTTAGCCGCCGGTGGTTTCTTTTGCTAAGTGACTGCACACCCTCACACCAGTGAAAAATGAAAGAATAGACTCGACTGCTGTGCACTGTCATGCCGGTTGAAAAGCAAAAACTGAAAGATCGCCAACAACCCTTCCGCCTCCCCCTGCCTGGGCAGCGGGGGCGCCTTGGGGCCCCGGGGACGACAGCAGTGAGCCTGCGGCCAGGGCCCCGGGGACACCCCAGCGTTGCAGAAAAACACACCAAAAGAAGGAGAACTTGCTCTAAAAACTGTTTGTTTTCTTTCTTCTTTGTCTTTGTTAAAATCTGACCGTGTAGGGAAAGGTTGGTAAAATGCCACGGAATCCTGGCTAAAGCAACAACACCATTATGACGAGATAAAGCCACATTCATCGGCGCTTATCCACACTATGGATGGGACCAAACGCATAGCAATGCAGTCGCTTTTCCTTTCCTCTTTAAGAGGCATGTGTCTTCAGTACACGTTGAAAATGCTGACTTTTTTTTCTTTTTATGTCTGCTTCTTTTGTCATATTTCTTTCCCTTCTCTCAAAAGTCTACCAGTACAAAGAAAAATTACCGAATCTTACACCTAGAGATTTCCTACAGGATCTCATGGATGACCGGGGATTGAGGTATGGGCTTCTCGTTAATCTTTAGCACATTGACATGTGCTTGAAGAAATAATAGCAAATGCCTAAATGTAGTCTCAAGAGCAAATTAAGACTGGAATGATCATTAATTAAATCACTCGTAGGTTTTCGGATAAAACGAATGTTTCTTCATAAGTGGGTGGGTGCTCACTACCAATGTGTAGTGATTATCAACAAATTCAGCGAATGAGGGAACATGGAAACAAAGAAACGAATAGGGTGTGAGATGATAGAACCCAAGGTGACACGTGGAGAGCTCAGGTTATTCCTGGGCGTTGTCACAAGTCCCGGTGGATCCTGGAGTCACATTTGCTCAGGTGTGTTGCTGGGCTGGCACAGATGTCAGATGTCAGGCATCCCCAAAATGCTCCCAAGGGATTAAGTGGGTGTGTGTGTGTGTGTGTGTATATATAACTATATCTTTCCTTTCCTCCTGCATCTGAAGGTGCCCTGTGCCAGCCAGCATTAGTACACTGCTGGGGTAGAAGAATGTAATAAAGTGGACTTTGAAGGCAGCATGTCACAGGAAAAAGATACAGTCTAATTAAATTTAATCTTCTTTTAAATGGTTACTCAAAAGAGAGACTCTATTAGAAGTTCAAAAGTGCATGTATAAATCCTCCCCAGGCAAGTCGGTACCCAGGGCTAACACAGCAGGTGGAAGAGTGAAGGAAATGTTAGAACCCGTGTTTCATCTTGATAGGGCTGACGGAACTTTAATGAAGAAAGACCAATATTCTGTGGCCCTGAAACCACATCCTCTGCTGTCAAATGGGTTCAAGTTCATGGTCTTGAAAATTGTCCTTTTCCTGTCTTCAAATGTTCTCATGAGTCCTTTTCTTTTCAGTTCAAAGTAGAAATTAAAATAGGTTTTAAGTGTTTATTCTTCATCCTAGATTTTGGGCAGATGCCTAATTTCCACTGCTTCCTTACCTCCTGAAGAGTTTCAGGCTTTTTGCTTCTGCCAAAATGAAGCAAACATACAGCTTGGTACTTTGAAGTCTGAGTTAAAGCAAAACTAAATGGACCATGTTTATCTGATCAATTAAAGCATTGCCTACATCCTTAGAACTGATGTTTCTCATTTAGACAACATTCTATACAATCCTCAGGAAATTAACAACAGAGATTGAGTTTGGGGAATGGGGGTCATTATATAAAGAAATGCAGGAAGAGTGTGGAAGAATTTGACCAGGCTCCAGTATAAGCTACATAAACTGACTGGGCTCCAATATAAACTAAAGAATGTCTTAGTAGAAGAGGAACTACAGAAAAATGTTAATGACAGTTCCCCGAGTAAAAGTTTGACTTCAAACTCCTGTTATGTGAAGTGATCTAGTATACTTAATAGTCTTTGGCATTATTGATGTGTATAATTTAAGAATAGTTATAATTATAAAAACTCTCAGAGATTAGAATGTGTACAGTTCAGTTTAAGCATAGATCAACAAGGTGTGCTCTAAAAGCAGAACCATGCTAAGCAGAGCATTAGATTTAGAAAAATAAAAAGAGCATGAATTACAACTCTCTTAGAAGTATATAGGTTTTTTTTCTAAATCACACAGATTAGCACCAATTAATTAAAATGATATGAAATAGTAGTACTTGAACCTCCAGGCTGTCCCCAGTCAATACCCTGTTTCATTCTTCTCAGCAATAGTGTGAAGCGGGGCGCTTGGGTGGCTCAGTCGGTTGGGCGTCCGACTTCTTTGGCTCAGGTCATGATCTCGCGGCTCGTGAGTTCAAGCCCCGAGTCAGGTTCTGTGCTGACAGCTCAGAGCCTGGAGCCTTCTTCGGATTCTGTGTCTCCCTCTCTCTCTGCCCCTCCCCTGCTCATGGTCTGCCTCTGTCTCAAAAATAAATAAAACATTAAAAAAGAAAAAAAAAGAAATAGTGTGAAGTAAAACTTGTTTGGCTTCCTTTCCAGCTTGCCCAGGACCTGTGCACATGACCTGTTCCAGAAAGACAGCAATCTCCCTTTCTTCAAAAACCCTGCTAGATTCGTTGTCTTTGGCTGGAGTGAGTTATTTCATCCAATTGGTGCCAACAGAATGAACTTTAAGCTGCATATAGATAATGGTTGTATATTTTCATATTTGGCAGATTCTGTGGAGATTGCCTTCCAAATTCCAAGATTTATCTCCAGAATTGTGGCTTGGCAGGAAGACTAATGTACAGTCTTCATGTGTAGGTTGTTTGATTTGGGGTGGATTTCAATACTGTAGGTGTAGAGGCAACCTGAAATTTTATAAAATAGCTTTCTTCAAGTGCAAAGTTTTATGCCTTTTTCTCTTCAACTATAAAGGGGGAAAATGGTAAAGACAGAGCTGTTAAGTTCTTTGATCCATATATCCCTGCAAAGTTTTTTCCTCCCGGATTTGGTTTTGTATATGATTTATTTTATGCATCTATCCCTCCCACCAAGGCGGAGGGTGCCTGTTTTGATGTTTAATTAAGTTGTGATAACATTTTAATTTAATTACATATTATGCATTATAATTATTTGTGAAAACTTTTGTGGGTACAAGAAAAGCTGTAGAAGAAAAAAAGCAGATCTAAGGAAAACTGTTTTAAGATGCTGCATTTCTTGACAAAGAGCTGTGTCAATTTAATGGAACACTTAGGTCTCAATGCATTTACATATAAAATTTTGTGTCATTAAATGGCAGACTATGGGGCAAATTTGGAAATATTTAGAAAATATATATATATATATTTTCCTTATATTTAGGAAAAATTCACATGTATGTTAACCCCTGAGATGGGTGTTACTGATTATGTTATAATGAACTCATTATTTGCTTTGTCCTAGGCTTAGACTAAATATCTTTGTTTATTTGACGTGATTGTAGGTATTCTTGAGTCTGGCCATATCTTCATATTGACCATTGAAATGATAATTTTGAGAAGAGTTAGAAAGAGTGAGGAACATTTTTATTCTACTCTATTTTTTCCTAGAATGTTTCAACCTGCCATGAATCTCTTGAAGGTGAAGATTCTTCTTCTCTTATCAACAGATACTTGATAACATTTGGTCTGTTTCATGTTTGGAAAGATGTGGGTCTTAGACCTAAAGTTCCTGGTTTCATAAGTGCTGTGTGCTGAGGGAAAAAAAAACAAAAAAAACAACAGCAAAAAAGAAAGTCAACAAGGCTGGTGAGACAGAATCACAGGAAAGGGTCTCAAATTCTTATCCTATTTGACCTGTTACTGTACGGCTGCCAAATACTTAAAATACAATAAATTCAGAGGGTACATACTGAGTTTGTCTTCTCAAACAGTGTTGAGCTACATTTAAGTTGGTCCATCTTGATAAGACAGGAAAATGGTCAAAATTTTGTAAATTTTAGGTCCATCTTTGGTTGGAACACTCCTCACCTTCTTCACATAGTACACTTGACTAACAAGTTGTAATTAATTGGGTAACTCAAGGACTTGGACCTTCAGTTATCTGTTTGTTAAAGAATTTAACAAAAATAGGGGCGCCTGGGTGGCTCAGTCGGTTGAGCGTCCAACTTTGGCTCAGGTCATGATCTTGCGGTCCGTGAGTTCAAGCCCCGCATCGGGCTCTGTGCTGACAGCTTGGAGCCTGGAGCCTGTTTCGGATTCCGTGTCTCCCTCTCTTTCTGCCCCTCCCCCCACTCGCACTCTGTCTCCCTCTGTCTCAAAAATAAATAAACATTAAAAAAATTAAAAAAAAAAGAATTTAACAAAAATAATCTCGAGAACAGCATGATTCAAACACTTCACAAGTCCTTTTCAGATTTTATGTTCATATAAACTTCTCTGAATCTTCACTCCATTAATGTTTTAAGCATTGCCTCTAAAGGTTGTGAGTTTCCTCTACAAACTATAGGAATGAGTATCTTTGGTCATCATGTTGCATGAATAGTAAGGAATTTTTAGGTTACTGAACCTATTCAACTATTGACCCTCATTACCCTCACACTCTCCAGAGAGCTTAG
Organism: Lynx canadensis; assembly: GCF_007474595.2. Taxonomy (NCBI): domain Eukaryota; kingdom Metazoa; phylum Chordata; class Mammalia; order Carnivora; family Felidae; genus Lynx; species Lynx canadensis. Next base: position 88,085,283 of record NC_044306.2, read on the forward strand.
GACCAGAACACTATGTGCTCTTCGGGTCACAGCTGGACTCTGTGGTTGGGGACTTTGTGTTGATCTCCTAAGAACTCAGTTTCAGCGCCTGGTCACTGCTTCTTCTACCAACCATCAGACAGGACCACTGAAAGAGTTAGGCTACTAGACGTGCACTCAGAACAAATTATAATTTTGAGATGTCTGATTCCATCTCATTTTAAGTTATATTTCAAGACTCATTGAACTTCTGATCTCACTTTTCACATACTTCTAGAGGAGTCCGACAAACATCCTCCTGAATGACAATTTGATGTAACTGGCTCCGCTTTCAGAATTTCTCTCTTCTTCTTGTGTCTTGGACTTGATCGACCTTGAAGCAAGTTCAATACTACCTTACATTCCTGACTATTGCCAGTATTTTTCCCTTTCCCTCCAGAAGTCATTATTGAAAGACACAGATTTTACTGAAATAAAGAAATCATTCAGCTTCCAAAATTCGTTATAAGAAACTCAGGCTTTGCTATCTCTTCCCAAATTCTATTTCTCAAAATAATCCTCATATTTCCTAGGAGACAGTTTATTTGTAAGAAGAGTTGTAGTAGTAAAAAGAACAAACTTTATGTTTCTACCTGAAAATAAATTTTATTGGTCATTAATGCTAATTTATTGGTTTACTTGGCTCAAATGGACAATTCCTCCTGTTCTCCAGCTACTGTCAAAAGGAATGCCTTAAGATGAATCAATGTGTGGGGCGCCTGGGTGGCTCAGTCCGTTAAGCGTACGACTTTGGCTCAGGTCATGATCTCACAGTTTTTTAGTTCGAGCCCCGCGTTGCCAGGGGTCTGCTTTGGATTCTGTGTCTACCTTTCTCTCTACCCCTCCTCACTTGTGCTCTGTTCCTCTGTCTCTCAAAAATAAAATAAACATTAAGAAAAACAACAACAGGTGAGTCAATCTGTAATTAACATCATTGTCTTTGATAACGTTGTCTAGAATAAGTCAATTCATTTGGCTACTTTTGACATGTTATGCAAATAATTAATCTAGCAGATATTTAATAAACTTATTATTCAAAACATATTTTATATAATTTTATGAATAGAAATTCTTTTGTTTGTTTTAAACAATTGGTAAACCTTTATTGTAACTTTCCAAGCTAAACCACTTAGGCCAAAGCTTCTTAAGCATCTGTAATAAAGTACTGCTTTGTTGGTGTTAATTGTCACAGTCACATTCCAATACTTTTGTAGAATTCACTGATCATGGGCATGGCAATAACGAATTGATACGTAAGTCTCTTACTGCTTATATCCAATTTCTGTACTTCTTTTTCTTCTTCTTCTTCTTCTTTTTAAATGTTTATTTTTGAGAGAAACAGACACAGAGGGCAAGCGGGCAAGGGGCAGAGACAGAGGGAGACACAGAATCCAAAGCAGGCTCCAGGCTCTGAGCTGTCAGCACAGAGCTGAATGGGGCTCAAACTCATGAACCATGAGATCATGACCTGAGCCACAAAGTCAGATGCTTAACCAACTGAGCCACCCAGGTTCCCCAGGGATTTTTTTTTTTTTTGACATTGTCCATTTAGTATTCTCTATTTGAAAATTCATGTGAAGAACCAAACTGATTTCGTATTTGTAGAGGTGCTTTTTTGCAAGTTATTGTTTTAGGCCTAGTGCCCTTTACTATATACAAGAATGAGTTGTTAATCTAGCCAGTCCAGGCTTAGATGTTACTGGAGCATTATTCATTTCTCCATGCAGCAAGTAAGTATTGAATGCCTACTATATGCTAGGCATGGTACTATGTCCTACTAATTCAATGGTGAGTGAACCAGACATATTTCTTACTCTCAAAGAGTAGAGAGTCTAGTGGGGGAGACAGTCATATAGTTAAGTAATAAGACAAATAAATGTAAACATTTGATTGTGATAAGTGCCTTAAAAGGAGGGTACATTGTTATAGAAGTGTACTTAACTGTTGGACTTATTTAACCAAAAGTGATGTGAACATGTTCTTCTCTTCCATTTCCTTGTTTTATGCTACTAGGTAGCTTAACACCGATAACAAATAAATCATCCCAAAGATATTAGGGATGGTGTGAAGTTCTAAGAAGAGAGATATCACTTGGGCCAACATTCTCTACAGGTAGATGGTTGATGTACTGGTGGGTTTTACAGACTTGGCTAATGTAGTTATTTATTTATTACCATACATGACTTGGTGTTGCTATAGAGACAGTTGTCTGGGTGTTAGTGATCTTGGGTAGGTGGTAACTTCAAGCAGAATAAGGATGGAGATTCCCTTCTAGGGGGCAAGCACTCTCACAGACCAAGACTTTAAGGCTATTTCCTAGAGCTTAGAGGTCCCTATGGATATGGAAAAGCTGTAATTAGTGTCAAAAAATATTCTCCCCAAATTAGATTTTCTTCAACTCTGGCTACAAATCACAAAGGCCAAGATAAATACAGACAGATCCCTTTTGGGGGAAGATTTTGGATTTTAGATTGTTAGTACTGAACCTGGGTAGGCAGAACCTGACCAACTGCTAAAGATTCCATCTATCTTCAATTTGTTGACAAGAATTATGTTAACCTTTTACGTTTTATCCTGTTTCTTGGCCTTGGCTGCGGAAATGGTGAAGTCAGGTCCTACTGGAGCAACAAAATCAAAGTTGGGAAAGAATTTGTACGCTGACTCCAGGGTAGTGAAGACTATCCAAGATCTAGGGAATTAAATTCTGAGGAAAGGTGAGATGAAGGCAAAGCATCTGGCCGACATAGTTGCTTTTCATTGACCCGCAAACAGTTCCGGTTTGGGAATTGTAAAGGAGAAGCGTACAGAGATAAGGACACCCTGGGGCTTCCTGAAGGTTTATGGGAGAGCAAATGGCAGCACAACTAACCTCCAGTGGAAATAAAAATCATAATGAAACTTTAGTTATTGCCTGGTTACAATTAAAATATATGTTATAATGGTTGATGATAAAATCTTGGAATAAAAGTGGGTTTGTAAATATTCTCCAAACCCTGACCACTCGTTTGTTAGGGAATTGTCCAAGAAAAACAAAGGCCATGTTCAGATATAATCCTTATGGATTCTGCAATTAACACTATGATTTTTCGTTCCCGTATCTTTTATCAAGAAGATCAGAGTCTCCTCTCACTTTGAGCTGTTAGCTACAAAGTTTCTGTTGCTCTCCCTTAAAATGTGCCCTTTGAACTTTAAGCTATGAGTGCAAACAAAGCTTATAAAACATAAATGTTAGAAAAATATATTTGTTCACTTACATTTATAGACCATACTTGTCATTGGCAATTGAATTTTCTCACTATTGTTGTGATAATTAACCCATGGGCTATGATCTCTTTTGTCTTTATTTAACCTACCAATATAAAAACTGTGTAAATAGTCGTGTTAGTTAGAAGGATGCCTTGGACTTTGGGTCTGTTTTTCTTGTCTCCTACTGAGCATGTAAGGAAATAAATATGATGGCTTGTGGCAAAGATTGGTCCTTTCCCACAATATCTACTCTCCTTTTTTCCTTAGTAACACAATTCCAACTTTATTCAATGCAGTTATGTGCCTAGCTAGCTAGGAATTGTTTGTGTTTTCTAAACATTAAGAGGTAGGGGCTATTATATACTAGCTTGTCTCTTGACAAACAAGAAACTGTCATGGATTATTTAAACTTTGGAAATGTTTAAAGAGTTACATTTATTTCAGTGGATAATGTATTTTTCAAGCCTCATAATGCCAGATAAAAGTCTTTGATTTACCCTGACTTCTGAATGAAATCTATGGAGTTGAACTAAGCCAAAAAAGAAAATTGTTAAGGGAAGAATATTAGACTTTAATATTTTACTACTTTAATTTACGAGGAGACAGAATTTTTATTGGGCATTTTACTTTCTGTGTGGTAGAATGATAATGGAATATTGTTCATTATGTTCAAATTTGGGAAAAAACTCCATTCTTATATTCGGAATATAATGGCTGAAATGTGCCTGAAACATTTGTTATTTTTGTCCTCTGGGTATCCCTTCTCCCTTCACTAACAAAATGCTCCTGTTTTGCTTTACTGAGACATCCTACTTCATTTCTCAGGCCATGTGATTGGGAGGGACTGATCTACTCCTGACTCCAGGGCAGTGGCAATTCTGAGTCCTGGCCAATCAGAATCATGAATTATTGTTTCAGGATAAGCTTGTAATATAAGCCTTCAGATTATCTCTCTTGCAGAATCCAAAGTACTAACCATTATTACACTCTGGAAAATCTGTCTTTCAGGATTAGTAAGGTAGAAAGATGTACGCACTGAGACGATATTGATTGTCTTTTCAATGGCATGGAAAGAACCTGGCTGGGAATTAAGTCAATACAAAGGTAGAAGAACTAAAAGATGGAGAGCAAGCAAGCCCTGATGTCATGTTTTGCAGCACACATCTGAAGCTGTGCCACATCTGGATTTATCAATTAGGTGACACAGTAAATTCCTTGCTTTGCTTACGCTCCACTTGGGATGGTGTTTGGTTACTTGTAATTGAAAGAATGGATCTAAGACATTCTGTAAACTGTGTAATTCTTTCTTGTGAACCATGTTTGGATCATGTAGCCGAGCATAAATTGAAATTTGAAGTAGAAAAGGGAGAAAATTTGGGGCGCCTGGGTGGCTAAGTTGGTTAAGCGTCGACTTCAGCTCAGGTCAAGATCTTGCGGTTCGTGGGTTCCAGCCCCGCGTCGGGTTCTGTGTTGACAGCTCAGAGCCTGGAGGCTGCTTCAGATTCTGTGTCTCCCTCTCTCTGCCCCTCCCATGCTCATGCTCTGTCTCTCTCTGTCTCAAAAATAAACATTAAAAAATAATTAAAAAAATAAAAGGGAGAAAATTTAACCCAGTATTGAGTGTGTTTCAGAGTTAATGTTGGATGCCTGTTCTGACATACTTCAAGAACTTAGTGAGCAAAAACCTAATTTTCCACTTCACTAGGACTTGGAGGCTACCAAATATCTCTTCTCCTACAATAGACACCATTTCCCCAGTTGAAACTTGACTTAGCTATTATTGGATATAGATGAATATAAAATAAAAATGAGAGAGCATAAGAAAGAGCTTGGGATGTTATGCTGTCCTCAGGCCATACTCACCTCTGCAGATACCATTCTTAGCCCCTCCAAGGGAGAAAGACATATTAGTTAGATTACTCCTTATTAGGTCATATTAGTCCTTATTAGACATATTAGTTAGATTAGTCCTTAGTACCATGAATGAATGTGTGTGCAGTGTGCAGTGCAGGTAGCCAGGACATACTGTTTGTGGGTGGAGTTATGGGGCAATGAAACCCTAGGCACATCCAAGTTCAGCTTCTAATTTCTCTTCCACTTCCTGTTTCCATGCAGCTGAGTGGATCTGGTTCCTCAGTGGTTCTTGGGATGTGGTACTTTCTTCTGCTCTGTTTCTCCCTTTTTCTCTCTCTTCTCCTTATCTTTTCTCAGTCGTGAATGAGTGTGCTGTTCTCAAGACTTTAGATTCATGGAGTTAGATAGCTCTGCTTGGAGTATTTAGACCATGTACTCCAGCTCAGACTTTACCAGAGTTCTGAACTTCAGAGTATGAAGCTTGTACAACATTGAATACAGAGGTATGCTGATTCACTCTTGTTATTTATGTGGAAAAGAAACAGTGTGTTTAAACCACAAAAATAAAGTAAATAAATGTGTTTTTTTTTCTTTTTATATTATTGCCAGGAGTTTCAAGGCCAAATGTGTGGCTTAATTTTTGTATATGTAAAGAACCCTTGGGCATTCCTAATCTGTTTTTATAAGGCTGCGCTCAAGCTATCATTGGGCTGAGTTCTCATGTAGAAGCTCGACTGAGGCAGGATTCACTTCTCTTCTCATTGAGGTTGTTGGCAGAATTCATTTCCACGTAGCTATATGACTGGAGCTTTTTTCTGTCAGCTGCAGGCTATCCTCAGCTTCTAGGGGTTGCCTGCAATTCTTTGCCACAGAGTTCTCTCCATAGGTAGTTCAAAACATGGCTGTTTGCTTTTTCATGGCCAGCAGAGCAGTGTCTCCTATTAGTCTGCTAAGGAATCTTACATAATATAATGATGAGGGTGACATCCCATTACCTTTGCTATATAATGCAACCTAACTAAGGGATGGATATCCCATTATCTTTGCTATATTAAATTAGCTAGAAGAAAGTCACAGGTTCTTCATACACTTACAGAGAGGAGATTTTGCAGAATGTAACACACAGGGGTGAGATCCTGGTAGTTCTCTTAGAATTCTGCCTCCCATAGCCAATATTTCTCAAAGTACATTTCATTGAAGATTACTTCCATAGTCAATATTCATCAAGAATAGTTTTTTTTTTTTTTTTTAATTTTTTTTTCAACGTTTTTATTTATTTTTGGGACAGAGAGAGACAGAGCATGAACGGGCGAGGGGCAGAGAGAGAGGGAGACACAGAATCGGAAACAGGCTCCAGGCTCTGAGCCATCAGCCCAGAGCCTGACGCGGGGCTCGAACTCACGGAACGCGAGATCGTGACCTGGCTGAAGTCGGACGCTTAACCGACTGCGCCACCCAGGCGCCCCTCATCAAGAATAGTTTTAAAGTAACAGGATATAAGTGCCAGGTGACTGATTCAAATCATCTTAAGAATATAAATGAAAAACTGATTTTTTTTTCTCACAGGACTGAAAATGTTAGCTTTAGGCAGAGGACAGGACAACAATGCAATGAGGATTGAGAAGGATTCTGCCTCCATTAAAAACTTGATACAATAAGTAAAAGGGATATCAAAAATGGGAAGTCATGAACGTTGGACAGCACTTGGGAAAAGTTCTGATAGAGGAATTAGCCATAATGCGGAATGCGCTGAGGTTAGGATCAAGTGCAGTCCACTTGCCCTCTTCCCAGCGGACATTAAATCTGAAAGGACTCTGTCATGGACAGAATGAGAAAAGAACAAAACACAGGCTTATATCCTTCCACCCTGTCATGTTTTCCTAAACCAATATCACATTGTCTCTTATACCCTTCTGCATTTGTAAATATTGTCACTTTTTTTTCTACGATAATCTTTGCTCATCTCATCCTCGTCTCTTATGCATCTGACAAACTTTCATTCATTTTTCTGTGACTCAGTGAGGTAACTCTAAGAGATCTTCTCTAACCTCTGCCTGTCATTTAGGTGGAGTTGGGTACCACAGCCCACATGTCCATAAGTTGGTAGATACTGTTTGTAAGCTTAGCCAACCCCCATTTCAATCCCCTTCCTCCTCGATACCTCTAGCCAGTCATGGCCATATGATATGGCTCTTGCCAATAAGCCACAAATTACATTTCAATGTGGGGAAAACTCTTGTTTTCTTGAAACAGGAATCCTCCCTTTTTGGATGCTATTCTCTTTCTGGCAGTGGACACAGACATAATGGCTGGGGCTGTTCTAGCAGTCTTGTGATCATTATGGGAAAGATAAGAGACTCACAAAGACCTGGTCTCTGATATCCCAAAGCTGATGAAGTAGACTAACAACCAACTCCCACTACAGTTACATGTAAACCAAAAGAAAACAAAAACCAACCTTTAATTTCTTAAGTCATTATAGTTAGGCTCTTATTACCTGCAGCCTAATAAGATCCTAAATGAAATATAGTTTCACGTATTTCTAGATGATAACACTAATTACAAACTGACAATTATTTAGTTTTTAACCTATCCTGTGGTGCCATGAATGAATTCCTTCATATTGTAAATGTTATCTTATTTCCATTTTATTCATTGTAGCCTCCATTGTCTTAAAAGCAGATCTAGCACATAAGAAACATTCAGCAAATGTCTGTCACATCTTTTACCTTCCAAATTGTAAAAGCTTATCTGGAGAAAATAATGCATTCTTGTTAATCAGAATGAAAGATTTCTACTGGTATTATTTATCTAGGTTTTTAGTTGTCGCCTTATTTTATTCAGCATGTTGTCTCCAGCTTAGAAATAAGTCAGATGAATAAAATCTACAGGTGTTGCAAAAGCTGCAGCTATAGCTACACTCTTGGATGATAAAAGCAACATTCAGAATGAAATGCTGAAAAATTTGGGAAAGTCTCTTTTCCTAAATGTAGCAAAATCAATAGGAACCAAAGAACCGAACACTTAGAGGCAAAAAATAAAATTCACATCTACAGTTTTGGATTCACAGTAGATCAGAAGGAAAAACTAACAAACCCAAACCTGTTTTGCTGAACATTAGACACGTCAAAGTTAAATCAGATGAAAAAGCATTGACAGAATGAAGAATATTTAACTTCGGGAAGATGATTCTGGTAGATACGGAAAAGGTAAGGAGAGAGAGTGCTTATAACGTGACATATTTGAAGCACTTTCTTGGAAGAGATAAGTTAGATTTATTCAATGCAGTTTCAAAGAGACTAAGAGAAGAATTTGGAGGAATATGTGAAAGCTTCAGGTTGAGAAATTGGAGCTCAAAATGAAGAAGATGCTATCAACACAGATTTTTCAAAAGTAGATTTGCCTTGTGGGGCCCAAAGCTGTGCTGACTGGCAGTGAATTGTCATGTAACCAACCCCCTGTTAAGGATAATGGCAGAGATCTTCATGCTTTGGTTAGGAGCTTGACTTGCCTGTTAAGATATTTTCCTTTAGGCTAAAACAGTTTGATAAATTCTTTCCTTTTGTCCCACAGGATGGTGTTTTTGGGTATGTTCTGAAAAAAAGTGGGGCGCCTGGGTGGCTTGGTCGGTTAAGCGTCCGACTTCGGCTCAGGTCATGATCTCACGGTCCGTGAGTTCGAGCCCCGCGTCAGGCTGTGTGCTGACAGCTCAGAGCCTGGAGCCTGTTTCCGATTCTGTGTCTCCCTCTCTCTCTGCCCCTCCCCTGTTCATGCTCTGTCTCTCTCTGTCTCAAAAATAAATAAACGTTAAAAAAAAAAAAAGTGACAAGGCAGTGGTAGTTATGGGGTGAGGACTTATCAACCATATTACTTCTTAAATTGGGTTTTTACAAGATGAGGGTGTCCTATCCTGTTACTCCCTTATCTCAGGATAAAAGTATATCTAATGCTACCTGTCGCTGTTGGTGTGGGATGACGGACCATGATAGTTGTCTATTTCAGATGGGTGCTGGCAGCTATTTATCTACAAACATAAGCATGTTCACATTCTGAGAAGTGTTGAATCAGAAGCCACAGAATACATGCCTGCATGATCATAGCATATTTTTATTTAATTTATCTTTTTAATTTACATTCAAGTTGGTTAGCATATAGTGCAACAATGATTTCGGGAGTAGATTCCTAAATGCCCCTTACCCATTTAGCCTTTCCCCCCTCCCACCACCCCTCTATATGAGATCATAGCATACCTTTAACTTGGTTTGTACAGGTGTGGACTTTTCGAATTTAATGTTTTTGAAGGTGTAATTAGCGGTGGACAAAGGGGACTTTGACACAAGTTTTCCAGCCCCTGTTGTGTTTCATTCTCTCATGAAAGTATGGACTTTTGCAATCTGTTTTGACTCCCAGGGATAAATCTGAATCTGATTGCTCTGATGACCCATATATTAGTATTCCTGGCCTTTGCTGCATATACCTAAAGCCATATTGGCCATGTTTCAAGTGCTCATTGGCCACATATCACTAGCAGCTACTGTATTTCACATTGCTGGCCTAGGCTTTTTAAGGGAGCCTCATAGGAATGACACATAAACTTCCAGGGGGTTGCCATGTGAACAAATCCTCATTCCTAATTCTACCTCTTCTTTCTTTCCCCACTATCTCTCTTGGGTTATCTATCTATCTCTCTATCATCTATCAACATTATCTATCATCTATCTATCTATTTATCATCTATCTGGCTATCTACCATCTATCATCTATCTGTCATTCATTTTTAATGGCCTTTAGGTCTCCTATGGTCCCATCTTCTACGTTTTCTAAAATAATTTACCCCTCTTTTGGAAACCGTTGAGTCCCAAGTCCACTCTTGTGTCTCATAAATTACAGAACAGATATTTAGTGTGTTTTGTGCACTACTATTTCCCCAAACCTAAAAAGCTTCCTAACATGTGAATAAGAATTAAGAAAAATTGTTCAAATGAATGTTTTCGTGCTCCAGATTAAGCCATAGGGTTGAAAGTGCTTTGGCTCTACGAGAAGACTTCACTTGGAGTGAAGGAGTGATCTCTTGGACAGAGAAGGGACAAGCAAATGATCCAATTTGGGGAGACTAGTTTTTTGTTTTTTTGTTTTTGTTTTTTGTTTTTTGTTTTATCCTCCAAGGAGTATTTTTTAAAAATCTAATATCTTACACTGTAGAGATTAGTTTCCTATATTAGATAATCCTATTCCACCTGTTAACATAATATGATTTCTTTACCAAGAGATACTGGCTCTTTTCCTGATGTGGGTTATATTACAAATTCTCTTTAATTAATTTGAAGGTAAAGGGCCCAGGTGTGCTACCAATGCTGATATCTTGCTATAGTGATAAAATAAAGGCTACGCTTATCAAATATATTTTATATGTATATATCTCAAGTGCTGTAACCCTTGTTCCTTTCCCGGCTTAGCCTAGTGCCTTAAATGCAGTAGGTAGTCCATAGACATTGTTAAGTCATTTAACAAAGCCAAGCACTGCCCTAATCACGTCAAAGACCTCAGTCAACAGATGAAAGCAGATGAAAATCTTTACTTTTATGGAGCTTACATTTAAGTAGAATGATAGGAAGAAAGAAGATAGTAAGCCATAATTAAAATAAATAATGGAAAAATACGTAAGGAAGAAATACACTTTATTAGACAGTGATGAGTGTAATGTGGAAAAGAGTAGAGTAGGAATAAGGAATAATGGGGCAGGGGGAGAGATGGGTTGTAACTTGAAGTAGGAAATGAATTAAAACATTTTAATTGAGGCCCCTATGCTCTGAGGTCGTATACTATGTTATCATTTTAAAAGAGAAAGGCATAGTAGTAATATGCACACATTATTTATGTGTATAAAAATGCAACTGAGTTTTTTTAAATAAGAAATTTTATTTGTATATTACTTGGCAGCCCTTTAGCTTGGATGAGACTGAATTGCTATAAACTGAAAGGTAATTATAGAGGGCTATGCAACTAACTGGGGAAAATATAAGAAAGGAAAAATACATATGCCTTACTCAATAACCTTTATTTATTTATTTATTTATTTATTTATTTTATATATATATGAAATTTATTGACAAATTGGTTTCCATACAACACCCAGTGCTCATCCCAAAAGGTGCCCTCCTCAATACCCATCACCCACCCTCCCCTCCCTCCCACCCCCCATCAACCCTCAGTTTGTTCTCAGTAATAACCTTTATTTAGAAAAGAATAGAAATGATCATGCCAACACATTTTGAGGAGTTTAATAAATATTTTGCAAATACCAATTATAATAAACCAATAATGACAATAACCTAACAATGGCAGAATTATAAAATAAAATTATATTTGAAAAAGACACATAACATAAAGCATCAGAATTATAGATATTTAAAAAAATAGTAATGGAGAAAAAGGAACTATATCAACTTAGTAGTTACCGACTTTAAATGGGGCCTTCAGATTAAATGTCAAAAATAAATAATAGGGCCAGGGAGCCACCGATTTATCCACATTTATAATAAGATACAATTTAACTTTTAGCCGTATTATATTATGAAAGTCATTAAATTGAAAATAACAGTTAGAAAAACAGCCTAGTAGAAGATGTTATAGTAATCTTTGATCATAGATGTGAATTTGGTCTCAAGTCTCGCACTGACAAATGACCTTCCATGTTTGCTGCTATAAATGAAATGGTTGGACCAAGGGCTCAGTGAGATCATTTCTAATTATAGAATCATATGACCCAAGCCTGTCCAAAGATTCTTCTGGATTATTTTAACTAATGGAAATAATTACTTACGTTTAGAGAACTGGATTGTGCTATTCAAAATCGTATAATCATCCATCATAAACCCAAGATCACACAGCTATTTATTAGCATAAATTTTCCTTTTAGTTGGCCCCTTATGCAATTAGAAGTTTTTATTTCATTTCTGATACCAATTCACTCTGTCATTATGCTGGAAATGTACTGGTAGAGGATAAAGTGCGCATAAAGCTATACGGTTATTCCTGATGCGAAAATACATTTTTAAAAGTTTTTTTTTCTTAAATCAATAGGTAGCAGAGAAATATCAATACCCTTAGTCATAATGGTCTCAGTACCGGGGTCATAACAATAAATTAGTGGGATACAAAAAAATAAAAGGCTCAGCTATAAAGACTTCAACTAGTTTCAGATCATCATGATATTATCTTACTGTTACTCAGGAGAGTTTCACTTTTCAAGATGCCAGTGTGAGGAGTCTATGGACCTCATCTCCAGTGAAACGAGCAAAACTAGTGACAACTCTAAAACAAAATCCAACCATTTAAAGTCTCGGGAAAAACACATAATGGCATACAGCAAAGAAGCAAAGGAAGAAACATATACTCAATAAAATCTGCTAAAATGCAAGATGCTATATGTGAGCATCTGTGGTATTTGAGCCACAACCCACTTCCTCTTTCTTCCCCATTCTAGTTCAGATTAACAGAAGCTTCATCCTGGGTGGGTGTGGCCAAGAAGATGGGCCTCCCTGTCCCTTCAGCTCCAATCAAAGCTTACTTTATCACATTCCCAGCGGAGTCACCAGCATTTTTCATTCCTTCCAACTACAAGTTGAAGTGACTAAATTCCTGGTGAGTATGGATGAGAACTCAGGGGCGACCTTCTTCCACCCTGCCCCTATCCATAGGATGCAGCCTCTACTACATCCAGGAAGGTTGAGAATACTTGGCCCAAGATGGTCCTCACCCTGGCTCACTCACAGGACAAAGGTGCCATGATGGCAAAGGCAAGTGGAGAAATCAAGAGGCTACCATCATGGCTGGTGCCCAGAACAGCGGCTCACAGGAGGAGAGCAGTTCATGGGGTAGAAAGCTCTGTAGCCCTTCCTAAAGGAACAAGTGATTCATGCATTCACAGAATAAGGGAGAGATCATACAATATTCACAATAGGTAGTGAACAAAAGCATTTAGCGAATTAAAGATTTGTGAAATAAAAAGGAATTGGGAAACTAAAAAAAGGATAACATTTCCTTATTCTGGAATAACATTTCTAAAACAGAAAAATGTTATAGCATGCATCATATTAATGGTGAAATACTGAAATCTAATCCTCTCGTATGAGGAAAGGAAGACAAGAATGCCCTCGATTATTTCTTTTTTTTTTTTTTTTTTTTTTCAACGTTTATTTATTTTTGGGACAGAGAGAGACAGAGCATGAACGGGGGAGGGGCAGAGAGAGAGGGAGACACAGAATCAGAAACAGGCTCCAGGCTCTGAGCCATCAGCCCAGAGCCCGACGCGGGGCTCGAACTCACGGACCGCAAGATCGTGACCTGGCTGAAGTCGGACGCTTAACCGACTGCGCCACCCAGGCGCCCCTGCCCTCGATTATTTCTATTCATTATCATGCTTGAGATCTTAGCCACGCAACAAAGCAAAAGTAAATATACAAAAACATGCATAAATACTATTGGAAGGTAGAAAACAAATTGCCATTTTCTCATGGATGATGTTATTGTATATCTAGAAATCCAAAAAAAAATCTGTAAGTAAGTTATTAGAACAAATTCATGAATTTAGCAAGATTGCTGGATAGAGGTTTACATTTTTAAATTTTATTTTATACAGCAACAACCAAGAATTTTAAATTTTACAGACATTACTAAAAGAATGCAAATATATTTTCCACTTTCCAAATGAAGAGCAAGAACAGAAAACAACGTAAGGAGTCTTTGAAGAGAATACCACAGACTGATGTCAAGAAAGGGAGACTGCACATTGGCAACGACTTAGGAGGTGGCACAGGGTCATTTGTGCATTTGCCCTCGGCTCTTTTTTCTAATCACAATCTGTATCACAGAGGGCTGGATGCCTGAAGACTACCTTCTAGAAATTTCTTTGCCAGCTGGCTTCTCTTCGGCTCTGACCGTGTGGCAAAGGCACTGGCAGGTGACTGGAAAGTGGCTGGAAGAGAGAAGCCAAAGCCCTACACCTTTTGGGGGGGGGCGCTGAGGAGGGTAGAGCTTTCAGCAGAGCCTTGGCAGCAACGGTAAAGGGTGATGGGAGAGCTCCGGGGTTCCTCCTCAGGCAGCAGGTTTGCAACAGCAGCACGGGTTCTGTGGGGCAGAGCAAAGCAACAGTAGCGGCAGGTGCTGTATACAGCAGTCGTGGCTAAGGCACCCTGCCCCATCTACCCCAGTGACAGCCATGAGGAACTTTGGGCTCCAGGGTCCCTTCACAGTGGCAGGAGAATGGCAGGAGAATGACTGTGTACTCCAGGGGGTATCATTTCCCCTGGGCTCCTATAGCCTAAGCTGAAGGAGACTTACTGCAGGTACAAATCAGTGAGGAACTTGTCCTTTTCTTATTCCCTGTATCAAATTTCCTCCAGGAGAAATACCAGGTGACGTTTCTATTTTCCTGACTGAACAGGGATACTGGATATATGATGGGAGTGTAATCCCGCAGAAGCCGAACCCGTTTTTCCTTTGTCTTTTCTTCCACATTCACTCATATTTAATTTTACTTGGTAGAATGCATTTTTAAATTTACATATCTAGAATAAGTTGTCTCAGTGATGTAATACATACCACGTAAGCAGATTTAAAAATTCCATAATAAAATTTATCTCAAATAGGAATAAGAATATTAAATCAAGGAAAATATTAAATGTTGTACTTTGTATTTAAAAACATGAAACCACAGTAAGTCCTTCTGGAGTTTAATACATGGAGTATAAATAATAACTTAAATCAAGATAGGCATCATATGATAGGTAAACACATTTTCCTTTCTCCTAAAAATTCTTTTTTGGGGCACATATTGAGAAGAAAATATGATTATACTTTTAGAGTAGAAATTTCTTATAGTATTTGTTCGCTAGAATTCAAGCTTCACATTTTGATTTTTTAGGACTTGTCACAATGCACTTATTACCAAGTATTGTATTTCCTGATTATGCTTTTTTTAATGCCTATTTATTTATTTGTGGGGGCGGGGAGGGTTTGAGGGGCAAAGGTGGGGGGGTGATCCCAAGCAGGCTCTAGTCTCAGCGCAGAGCCCAACTTGGGTCTTGATAACACAGCCCTGGGATCATGACCTGAGCCAAAATCAAGAGTCAGATACATAACTGACTGAGCCACCCAGGCGCCCCATGATTATATTTAAATTATGATAGCTTATTTCTCCATTGAATTTCAAGGAGCGTGATGTGATTCACTATGTATACTTATGAGTTGTTATTATCACAGAGGGAAACCATATATATATATATATATATTTATATTTATATATAAATAAATAAATATATATATATATTTATACATATATAAGTAAATATATATATAAATGAAAACATAACTTTAGACATAAGGAAAAAGCTTAACCTTCATGAACATTTATCAGTGAAATCTGTGACACACTGAGAGCGAATGAGGAGGAAGACGACATGAGATAAGAGAATGTGCTTACCTAGTATTGTGCATTCTCGTGTATTCCTATATCTAAGGAATTTCTCCATATCAAGAAATAATAGATAAAGGTCTTTAACCCAAGATTTTCTGTAGATGACTGAAAGATTTGTTGAGAGTGATTGAAACCTCAATAAGAATTAGAACTATACATTTTACTACTCATTAAATTAGGCATATAAAAATCATATGTATTTGTATATATATAGATAATATTTTGATGTGGGATTTCTTTTTTTTTTTTTTTCACTTTCTTGTTTGTGACTGATCCCCATCAGTCTAGATTACCTTACGATGGTATAATGTAGAGGGAAAAGGGTATGGGCTCAGGATACAAGCTGTCTGGTTTCAATTCCTGGTTCCATCACCAACCGCATCCTTGGGTGATTTCCTGAATCTCCCCATACTTCAGGAATGTCATTGCCAAACATCCTGAATGCAAAATTGATATTGCACACAACCACTTAGCAAGGTGTCTGCTCCAGTCCCTGTATATTACCACATTAATATCGTTATATCTGGAATGTGGAGGACAAAATAGTCAAAGTCAACCCTTTGCACTTTAAAATAGGTTCTTGAAGTCCATTTATAAATTATATAATTAAAACTGGGCTTTCGGTGGCAAAGGACAAACACTTGAAAGCAGTTTTCTAAATCCCAAAATCTTTCCTTTAAACATCTGGAACAAAAGCTTGGAGGATTGCACATGAAGTTTTTACTATATATTATGAAATAGGAAGGGTGATTTAGGAGCAATTTCCTGCTGAACAGGGATTAGATGGGAGTTCTCCTTCCAGCTAGAGGAAAGCAGAGAAGAGTACATTTCAGGCTTCAAAGTGGAGCCTATTCCCATATTTTTGGTAATTTCAGGAGAGGGAGTATGTTCTCGGCTGCCACATGGGAGGCATGGCTTTATAATGCCTCCCAATTGGGATGACCAGAGGATTTTATACGAAGGTTTTGTATTTCCATGCAGAAAGAGAGCTTGGATTACGTCTTCTGCTACATCCCGAAGCTTGGAGAGACCTGGTGTGGAGAAAATCAAGAAAATGCTTTATGCTCTAATAAAGAACATCTGATTACAATGAAGGTTACTGGATTATATAGGAGGCCTGGGGTTGAGCTAAGGAGCAAAGAGAATGCATAGACATCAAGACCATGCTAGGGGCTCTGGTCATAAGCAAGGATGATGTCCACCCACCAAAGCCAGATGGGAACACTTACATCAGCTGTGGATACAAAAAGAACCAATGTGGTCATCAAAAATTAACAGGGAGTGTGATCTAAACCATCGGAATGTGAGGATGGTAGTAAAATGCATTCCCCTACCCCCACTGTTGCGATGACCCGTCAGCAAATTCTTGCTCTCAGAAGGCTTCTCGTGGAGGAGGAGGGCAAGAGGCAACTGCGCATAAAAGGGCATATCATTAATATCTCTATTAATTAAGCATTTACACCAAAGAGAACGTGTCAACCTGAAGTGACTGAGTTACCTGCAGAAGCCTAGATTACATTTCTTAAAAAATAGACTTTAGCTTATAGAGCAGTTTTAGGTTCACAGCAAAACTGAGCAGAAGACAGAGAGATCCCCCCATACAGCCGCTGTGCCCACACATGCAGAGCCTCCAGGATTATCAATAGCCCCTCATCACAGTGGTAGTTTGTTCCAATTGATGTACCTACGTTGATACATCCTCATTACCCAGAGCCCATAGATTACCTGAGGGCTCTTATTTTTAATTTTTTTAATGTCTATTTATTTTTGAGAGAGAGAGAGAGAGAGAGAGAGAGAGAGAGAGAGAGAGAGAGAGAAAGGCAGTGGGGAAGGGGCAGAGAGAGAAAGGGAGACACAGAATCCCAAGCAGGCTCCAGGCTCTGAGCTGTCAGCAAAGAGCCCGAGGTGGGGCTCGAACTCAGGCACATCGAGATCATGGCCTGAGCCGAAATCAGACACTTAACTGACTGAGTCACCCAGGTGCCCCTACCTGAGGGTTTTTTTTTTTTTTTTTTGAGAGTCTTTATTTGCCCTTCACTTTTGAAAGAAAATTTGTAGGGTACAAAATAAAAGATTGGTGTTTTATTTTCACTCATCCCTTTAAATATTTCACTCCACTCTCTTCTTGCTTGCTGATTTCTGAGAAGTCAGATTAATTCTTAACTTTGTTCCTCTTTAGTCAGGTGTTTATGCTCTATGCTTTCTTTCAAGATTTTTTTTATCTTTCCTTTTCTGTAGTTTGGAAATGATATCCCTGGATGTGATTTTTTTTTTTTTTTTTTTTTTTGCATTTTTCCTCCATGGAATCCGCTGAACTTTCTTGATCTATAGTTGGGTGTTTGATATTATTTGGATAAATTCTCAGTCATTGTGTCAAACATTGCTTCTGTTCATTTACTTTTCTTCCCCTCCTCCTTCGGATATTCTTATTACATGTATATTACACCTTTTGTGGTTGTCCCACAATTCACGGATACTCTGTTTCTCTTTTCTCAGTTTTTTTTTTTTTTTCTTTTTGCTTCTCAGTTTTGGAAGTTTCTATCGTGATATCCTTAAGTGCAGAAATTCCTTCCTCAGATTTGTCCAATCTACTAATAAGCCCATCAAAGGCATCCTTCATTTCTCTTGCAGTGTTTTTGCTCTCTAGAATTTCTTTTTGGTTCTTATGATTTCCATCTCTCTATATCACCCATCTGTCTTGCGTGCTGTCTACTTTATCCTTTAGAGCCCTTAGCATTTTAATAATAATTGTTTTAAATTCCTAGTCTGATAATTCCAATATCCCAGACATGTCTGCTTCTCATGTTTACCCTGTTGTTCTAATGTGTGTTTTGCCTTGTAGAATGTAGAGTGTCTTATATATGCGTATATACATATATACATATATATATGCATATATATACATATATATATGTATATATGCACACACATATGTATATATGCATGCATATATGTGCACCTATATGTATAATGCACACATATATATGTATATATACACATATATATTGTAGGCAGTTGTGCTGAGTAGAAGAAGCTGCTGTAAAATCAGCCATTAGTAATGTGGGGGAGCCAGTTGGGGGAGGGGCAGCATTCCATAGTCTTTTGAGTAAGTCTCAGTCTTTTATTGAGCCTCTGCCTCCGATAAGCTTCACCATGTGTTTCTCAGTTACTCACTGGCTCCTCACCCTCCTCAGATGGGACAGGACAGCTAGAGTGGGCTGGAATCGGGTACTTCCCTCCCCCCCAGGTCAGTTCGACTCTGATATATGCCAGTAGGTGAGGCTGGGGTTAAATAGTTTCTCCTGAGGGCAGACCTTGTTAGGGCGAACAGCATGTTCTGGTGTATTTCAAAATGGTTTCCTTCTCAGCTCTTGCTGAAAGTGAAAGGATTTTTCTCTCAGATATTTACTGTCAGAACCTGGTAGAGCTCTGGCAGGCACAGCTCAGGAAAGTGTGGGGTCCTCCCAATGACTGCGTCCCCCCGGAGTTTTTATCTTTCAGGCTTGTCCACACTGACAAACAATCCATTCATTGCAGCTTTTCATACCCTGGCACTGGCTCCACCGAGGTGTCAGCCCCTGGGTTCCTGCTCCGGTAAGTTGTGTTTCTCTATATTCACCTGTCAGTGAGTTTGGTGACCGCCGTTTGCCTCGTGACCTCGGTTCTCCTAGGGAACCTAAGGACGGTTGTTGACTTTTCAGTTTGTTCAGGTTCTCACTTGTTAGGACAGAGTGGCAACTTGCACGCTTGTTATATGTAGAATAGGAATCGGCAAGTCTGGGTTACAGTTTTAAAAGGAGGCTCAGAGAACAAGTTGACGGCAGCAGGGAGAAAAACAGCAAGTTATGTGTGGTGCCTAAAGGGGATGTCTCTCAATCGGATGGGGACCCCCAAATGTGGGGCTACAATTGGGTGGAAGCTGGGGCATGGGAGGTGAAAGAATTCACCTGAAGCAAAACAAAGGTGATAGAAGTTTACTGAATGCACCGTAAGGGAGCTGTGGGCGGGACCACAGGGGAGAGGCTGTCTGCAGGGAGGCTGTGGGAGGGGACTGCTCTTAAGGAGGGAAAGTGCGGAGGTTGGAGACATATGCAGTTTTCTCTTTTTGGGTAAGTGGGCCTGGTTGTAAGTAGCCCATTGGTTAGTTAGAGCCTATGGGTATTTTGAGGTGGGTCGCCTGACGGGCCTGTCTATATTCAGCCAAGTGGTTGCTTTGAGCCCTTTCTACATACATTCTATTGTACAAGCCTATTTGCCTGAAAGGGACCTCACATTATGTTTTTGTACATCTGAATCATTACGGATAAATACCAAACTTGCTATAAATGAAGCAAACTTACACACACTCTATAACACATACCTGTGAACTGTAATCACTAACACATGACTGTGTGAGGGAGAGCACAGGACTCCTCTTCTAGGCTCCTACTGTTCCTCTTCTGTCTGCATAGCTGGGTTTTGCAGCAATTCTCACTCCAGCCCCCTTCTCATGACCCAGCCTGTGTTAGGGCAAAGCAATCACTTCATTTCAAAACCTTTCCTTCTGGGGCGCCTGGGTGGCTCAGTCGGTTGAGCGTCCGACTTCAGCTCAGGTCACGATCTCGCGGTCCGTGACTTCGAGCCCCACGTCGGGCTCTGGGCTGATGGCTCGGAGCCTGGAGCCGGCTTCCGATTCTGTGTCTCCCTCTCTCTCTGCCCCTCCCCCGTTCATGCTCTGTCTCTCTCTGTCTCAAAAATAAATAAACGTAAAAAAAAAAAAAAAAATTTCAAAACCTTTCCTTCTGAATTCTTAGTCCTCACCTTTGCAAACACTTGCCCTTCTCTGCCTGCATGGTGTTTACATTTGCATTGTTTCTCTCCGTTATGTTCTCTCCTCCTTAGTCTTTAGCGACAGTGATGGTTTCTGTGAGTTTCTGTGTTCTGTAGCTGTGTATCCAAAGCAAACAACCTTTCTTTTTTTAATGTTTACTTACTTATTTTGAAAGAGAGAATGAGCAGGTCTGCGCTTGAGCAGGGGAGGGGCAAAGAGAGATGGAGAGAGAATCACAAGCAGGATCCACGCTCAGCACAGAGCCTGACCTGAGGCTTGATCTCACAAACAGTGAGATTATGACCTGAGCCAAGATCAAGAGTCCCATGCTTAACCGACTGAGCCACCCAGATGCCCCTAAAGTGAACATCCTTAATCCCATACCTCACTCCTGTGTTTCTGTAATTGTCCAGCTATACAATCCACGTTCTGGACGATGTGTCAGTGAGAGGGTCCTTGTACATTGCCATTGGCAGGATGAGTTGCTTTGTGCTGAGAATTGAGCAGAAGGGTGAATCCTCAGTACCTAATTGGATATCACTTCCTATTGAAACATTACTGTTCCCTTGCCAGCAGCAGCTGCGATTTGTTAGCCCCCGAATATTTGCCATCTAATGGTGTATAGACAGCAAGAGTTCTGTATTCTCCCGACTAAAGATCTAACATAAAAATGATGCGTTTTTTTTATGAAGATTGAGAGTACTATTTCATGGTGTGCATTCTTTAAAGCAAACTAAATATATTATTTCACAACCAAAAATCAATTGCTTGTTAGTGTGTTCAATTTTCAATAGTTTTGAGTGCATTTGGAAGGTATGAACTGTAAGTTACTGAAGAAGTTGTATTTCCTTGTTGAGGAAAGCTAATCACAAAGGAACCAAACTCAAGTTTCAACACACCAATTTTGATTACCTTTCTACAAGCAGTTAGAATGTTATTTTCAAAGCTGCAGAGCAATTAATGGCTAGAACTGGAGGAAGTATTTAATTGAGTATTGATTTAAGGCCAAGCTGTTGTTTGGCTGAGGCATTGCATTATAATTAATGGACCTTAACCAGAGTTTAATTTTTCTACGCTATACCTGATTTTCAAGCATTATAATAGCAACCCTCAAACAATCTATAGAGGGAGCTTTGAATTTTTCCTCTTAACTTTTTTTAAAGTTTTGACTGCATTTTTTAAAAAAATATTTAAATGTTTTATTTATTCTTGAGAGAAAGAGAGACAGAACATGAGTGAGGGAGGGGCACAGCGAGAGAGGGACACCGAATCCCAAGCAGACTCCAGGCTCTGAGCTGTCAGCACAGAGTCCGATGTGGGGCTCAAACTCACAAACCGTGAGGTCATGACCTGAGCCAAAGTCGGATGCTCAACCGACTGAGCCACCCAGGCGCCCCTTGAGTGCATTTTTAACATACCCAGAAGACTTCTGGCTTTTGATAGTAACTTGGAAGTCTATGGCATTTGTAATATACTTAAGATTAAAATCTCCCATTGATATATTGCCAATTAGTCAATAAGTTCATTCATACAAATTTAATGCATGGAAGACAATGTTATTGGTGGAATGATTTACTGAAGAGGACTAGGCCTTCAACTTCCCTGGAGTTCTGTAGACAAAGAACAGCTTTCCAGTTGTTTGGGATAGTGCTGAATGCTTACTTGAAGGGCAGAGGATGGGGTAAAAATTCCTTTCCAGGGCTCATCCATAATAACATACAGTGATTAGTCCCTATAGAATGACAGAAATGTATGACTTCATAATTTTAAAAGCCATCTGGTCACTTTCTGAATTGGCATATGACTTAAAATCTAGCCTTGTTATATTTAAGATGATAACTTGAATTGTTATCAGTTTAAATACGTATCCAACGTAGACCATATCATTGGGATCTGTAGGTATACATAGATGAACAAAACAGGAGTGGCCCTCTGTCATGTGACAGCCTATTTTGGACACCAACATTGCAGAAATAACTACACCATATGGTGATATGTAATACATACTGTAAGAAGGAATGGCTTGCTCATTAAATCTGTTTCAAAAAAAAAAAAAACTTCCTAAAATTATCAGCCATCTCCTTTTCTTTGTCCTACTTACAAGTTCTTACCTTTCCCTCCAGTCACCGTTACAGCTAACTCCCCTTAATTTCCAGTCTTATCAACATTACCCAACAGTTGCTGCAAAGAATTCCGCAGTGTAAAAAGTTTGTCTCTTCAATCTCATCTTGCTATCTTAACGTATGAGCCTCGCTGTTTGTTTCTGCTGTGGTGTGGGGATTTGTTGTAATCCCAGCGGCAATTTCAAGTCTGGCAACTGCTTCTCCCTTTCTGAAGTGTGGAACAGCGACTTTGTGTCAGCTCCCCCGAGAACGAACACATTGGGGGGAAAAAGCAATGGAACACTTACAGGAATGGTTATCCTGGCTGCATTTTAAAACACTTCAATGGATTCAAGACTCCAGTACGTTTTAACGATCGTGTAGCCCAGAGCATAATTGGTTGATCTATCAGAAAAGTAGGTGTTTCAGGATTAACCATGCGGATTTTAGCTACGAGTCACTGAGTGACCTTTAATTTATTCTGCACCTTCAAAATTAAGTGGTGTGAAGAAAAGCAAGGAGGAGGGTCGTAGATTTAGTTCCATTTCAGATCAACCAACTCACCTGCTGGTAAAACAGCATAAAAATTTAGCGCATTTATAACTATTTTCATTTTGGTTGCTCATCAGTAAATGTTAGGGGGTGGAACTGTGTGGGATGTGTATGTACTGATGAAAAGGGTCATTCTTATCTTTTTGTGACTGTATTGTCTATATAACCAAGTCTGCATGTCATTTAACATTTGCAGAATTGTCAGCTCACTTAAAGAATTTTTCCTCTTTACACCCTGATATTTATTCACTTGGACTTTATTTGACATAGATGACGAAAATTCAAAACATTTTTGAGTATGTGTGTTTGTACGCCTTAACTTGGTCCTCCAGCAATGCTATGGGAAAGCTCTTTCCTTAAATACTTATTATTAACATACTGGTTACAATAGAATTGTGCCTCTTATTTTTGTATTGAAATGTTTTCAAAGAAATACAAACGACTCTAACTGTATTGTCGAAGCAGAGGAATTCTGGACTCTGTTCTGTCTGACTGAGTTAGAGAATGGGAAGCCAAGACCCAATGAGCTGATGAGAAAGTGGCTTCATCTTAGAAAGGACGTGGGCATCTGGGCCGGAAAGTGCTTGTGAATTACATAGTTACAGTTCAGGGCACTACTAGGGTAAACTGGGAAAGGACAGGCGTCTTGTTCAATGAATGAATATATGAGTGAGTGAATGAATGACAAAATTAAAGAATAGCCAGTACTGTTGTTGGCCACTATGGTTAAGTTGTATTTTCTGTTACCCACCTGTGTTTTCTCAGTTCCTATAGCAGACTGGGGAAATGCCATCAAGGAGATCCATCTAAAGGACAATAGCGATGATATCAAAATGAGTGTTTGACCCCTTACGGTGGAGGCCCTAGAAGCGGAAACCCAAGCTGCATCCCTTCCCTGCCCAGGGTTCTATACAGATTGGGGAAAAAAAAAAGGCATCTGTTACACGAGGGTGGGAAAGACACTGGTCCTTGTCTCACGGAGTTGAAAAGAATGAATCTCGTGGATGAGAGTGAGCAAAGCGATAGAGTTTGTTGAGAGAAAGTAGAAAGTTCTCAAGAGTGAGAGGGGTCCTGACTGGGTAGCTGCTGGGGATTTCTGTCCCTGGCTTTTTACTGTGACCTTCTCAGAAAGTTTGTGAGACTTCATGCATGGCACCTAACCCTGGCAGGTCCGGAACACGTTTATCTTATTCTCTTCTTCCCCAAACTCTGCTGTCACTGCTGCTTCTTCAGCTTCCCACTTGTAGCTTCATCCTGCCTCCCTGACGGTCCCTTATCTCTCCCTGCCTAATGTAACCCTCTCCCAATTCACATCTACAATATCCCATTTCAGAGCTCAGTATGCTGTTTTTTGTTTTTGTTTTTTGCTATATAAACCACAGGTAAGTAACATTAGCCCACTATCCCTCAATTTCCTCCTCTTAAAAAGAGGATAATAATTGTCCCTGAGTCCTAGGGAAGGCTTGAATATTAAATGGGGTGATTTATGGGAACTATTTACAATAGTTCTTGACAAATTTGAAGAACTGTCTAGTTACCAGCAATTATCATCATTATTTCATGTGTGGAATTTTGAATGTTTCGTCCATTCCCTTCTGTAGACTTTTGAATTATTTTTCTGAAAATGATGTTCCCCATTTGCATGTCTGATCAAGAGTGTTGTTGTCCATTGTCCATGTTACTCTGACAGTCACACTGATCTGACAGTCACACATTGCTGCTCTCAGGCAATCCAGCTCTCATGTCATTCCTCCTTTCCTTGGGTGGTCCCTGTCTTTTTCCCTCTCTGAAATTTCTAACTAAAGGAAAGGATATCTTTATTCCCATGAGTCTTCGGGCAGGCCTGACTTTCTCAGTTTCTTACAGTGCCTTGATATTAAAATAATACTTATTAGTCTTTCCCTTTCTCTTGTAGATGTCTCTCAAGATCCCCGGGAATTGGTTGGAAAACAGCACATGTGGACCCTTAGAGTTCTGTACTCCCAAATACCTCTCATTCTACTAGTACTAGCCCAGGCCAGACCTCAACCACTGTCTTCCTCTTCAGGTACGTTTGCTGATCACTCAGAACACACTTAAGTTTTAATAGAATGTCTCTCCCAAACCTCTTATACGAAATTCATCATTTTGATACTGTAAGCTGCAGCTATTACTTCCAAAAATCTCTTTTTAATTTATCTAATGTTGCTATTCCTATATAGAAAGGAGGCAGAGCAGAGACGTGGGCAGGTTAAAAACTCGGGTGGACACATGGATATAACAGCTATCGCAAATGCAGAAAGCTGGGAGCCTTGAATTGCCAAACTGAAGCACACTGCTTTGACTCTGTTGTGTCACAAATATGCATAATAATATTAAGGGAAACAACTTGAAGACCTACGGAGATGTTTTACATGATAGCTTTGGTCAACTGAATGCCAATTCCACTGACCCTTGAGGTTGGAAATGGTTTAGGGGAATAGCACACTAAGAAGAAATTATAATGATTTCCCTTTCAACATGTATTTAGTTTCTCTATGGAAGACGTGCTTTGGACTATTTATGAGTCATTTTGGAAGACGCTGAGTGTAAATCTGGTTAGTGACCAAACAGGAAAAAATGTTTATTATTTTAATAATAAAAATACAGTGGCGTAGATTAAGAGAACAATTCATTACTCCATCCATGAGAGATTTCAGGAAAAAATTACCATCGATTCAACAGAATTAATTTGAGCATCATTATGAGTATGCAAAAGTATGTGAAAGAATGCAATTCATAGAGGCGGAAACGTTAAAAAAAAAAAAAAAAGCAAAAGCTATGCTCTGAAACTACAATATTTCTCATTCTTAAAAGGGATACGAGAATATGAAATAAAGCGATAACTTTGAAAGCAAATGTACAACACTGTGCCGTTCCGTTGTTATAAATCATAACAATGCTCCACAATGTAAATGTTTAAGATACTTTTATTGAATTACTGTGACAATAATAACGGCCCATGAAAGAAAGGCATCCATATGTATGCTAATTAAGAAAAAGCAACACACTGTAACTACTGCACAAATCATAAAATATTCAGTTCATGTTTGCTGAGAATCCAAAGAGGTTCTGTTTTAACTTTATAGGTGCAATTTGGCTGGAAAAGAGGTGTATGTGAAGCAGATTGTTAAACACTCTTTTACTGTTACTCGCTGTTTAACAAGGTGCTCCAGTATGATGAGAGGGAAGGACAACTTGGACTTGAAATACTCTTTTAAATCACTTTGATGAGTTTGAAGAAGGATATTGACTCAAAAGGAAGTATCTGTGCTTTGCAAATCACTTTGATGGGCTTAAGTCTATTGGGTAGCTATTGACCAAGGTGATATGGTTAAATAGTTGGAATTGTTGGCCATAAGTTTGGTAGTACTTACTTTTTATCTGCATGTTAAACTCAGAGCTAAAGACTATAATGAGACCCATAACTCATTTCTTAAGTGGCCTTAAATGTACCCTACCGAATTGTCATTGTTCTTTCTATATCTGGGCTTCAGGGTACTCAACTACAGAAGACTGAAAAATGTCATTTCTTCCGTCAGATCTGAGAGTTAATTGAAATGATCTGATGAAATGCACTGGATATTTCCTCATTTGTTGTTTTATTTCTCCTTTATAATGCAGTATTTCTAGTCTTTGAACCAGACTTGAGTTACACAATTTTTGGATCCTGGACTTTATATTTTCTAAGGAGCATGGTTTTTTTTTTTTGTTTTTTTTTTTTTTTCTGGTTTTTGGTTTTGTTTTTAACCATTGTTTTGTTTTTTACATTTTTAAAAATTTTTATTTATTTATTTATTAATTTTTTTTATTTTATTTTTTTTTTAAATTTTTATTTATTTTTGAGAGAGAACGAGAGAGAGTGAGCACGGGGGAGGGGCAGAGAGAGAGGGAGACACAGAATCCGAAGCAGGCTCCAGGGTCTGAGCTGTCGACACAGAGCCTGATGCAGGGCTTGAACCCACGGACTAAGAGATCTTGACCTGAACAAAGTCAGACACTCAACTGACTGGGTCGCCCAGGTACCCCTTAAGGAGCATGTTTAAATTATTTTTGCTTTTGTGACTTTGTAGATAATAAAATTTTCTCCATAACCTGTTCCCCTTTCTCAATGATCTCACAGGCTCTCTCTTCCAAGTTGGTAAGGAGATACTGAAAATGGGTTAAAAACCTCCGCTCAGAACTGCTATTTTGGGAACTCCACGCCTCTTCACCTGCTGCCAACTCTCTTTGTGTTCCAAGTCCTATAATGATCAGGGCAGTTTTAGCCCTAGTGCTAATGACTCTGTAGACCGATTGCTTTAACTCTCTTTCCTCACTACTATGTGCATCCTAATCCTAGCAAGATTACTAGAATAGGCATGAAATTGCCTACATAGCCTTGAAGGTTTTGCACCAAGCTAGTGCTCTGGCTGAAGAAATTCCTCAGAGGGCACGTTTGCAGGGGCACTTTACTTAAGAGAAGAGCATTTTGTGCCCTACTTATAAATTTGCTATTATAAACCATCAGGGCTGGAAAAGGCATATAGATTCAGCTCAACATCTGAAAGCACTCAGTCTTACTGAAACTGATTAGAAATGTATTTGGAGTCCAGAATACAAACATTTCTTTACTTGTCCCCTCAGGTTATACTTAGTTGGTGTAGAGACTACTTTGAATCAGTGCTGGAAGTTATTTTCTTTTGAATCCTTCCGTGTTCTTTTTTATGTCTCCTTATCCCCAGTGTCAGTTTCGTCTTTCTCATTCCTTTTATAATGAAACAGACTTATCTCATCTTAGCATTTTCCCTGGCGTCAGCATCAGAAATCCCATTATTATTATTTTTTTAATGTTTATTTACTTTTGAGAGAGAGAGAGAGAGAGACAGACATGAACAGGGGAGGGGCAGAGAGAGAGAGAGAGAGGGAGACACAGAATCCAAAGCAGGTTCTCGGCTCTGAGCTGTCGGCACAGAGCCTGACATGGGGCTTGAACTCACAAACTGTGAGATTATGACCTGAGCCCAAGTCAGACGCTTAACCGACTGAGCCACTCAGGCCCTCCATCAGAAATCCCATTTCGTTCTGGACGTCACATTCTTCAGACTGGAATTTTAATCCTGTGATGGCTTCGAAGTGTGTCAACTCAGCAAGGGTAGTAGTGGGGCGGGGAATACTTCACATTCTGTCAAGTCCTTCTTTAGCTTCTGACTGCTGGGGAGGTTATATGTACTTAGCTCCTAGTCTCTGTAGCACACCTGTAGTGCCAAGTATAAAATAAATGGACAAGGGTTTCAGTTTGTCTCATGGGTTTCAGCTCATGCTTGTGAGTACCAGCTTGCTTTTTTCCTCTACCACGGTATGTCTATTTTTCCTTCCAACTACTTGCCCTGTGGCCTTCAAGCTCCAGACTCAAATGTGGACACAAGCATTTAATCAGCACTTCAAATTCCATAAGGCCAAATCCTTGTGATAACTGCTTAATATTAATCTATTTTTATATCCATATCTATATATCCACCGTAGTGGCTTTGCACCTCTAATAAAATCCTGACATATTAATTTTGTATTGGAAATAGTTCTAGGAGACCAGAATTTTAAGAATGATTACTCCAAAATGGTTCTGCATTTTCTTGAATTGGTTCTTTGATCTGATAGACATAAAGGTATTAGTGACTATTTCCAGCAGTTAAGAGAGTACAGATAGGCTGTGCCATGCCATGGTAAAACGGTTGCATAAACGATCACCTTTAGATATCTGTAATCAAGCAACTCTAGAAGGAAAATCTCTGGATGACTAAGGATTAGGTGTCAGAAAAGCTTTTACTAACAAAAAGAGTCTAATGGTATTGTTTGGTTGATTGTAACTCTCCTGGGGAACCTGGGAAAAATACATGATGAGCACAGGGCTTGAAATTCCAGGGTCCAAGTCTGCACTAGGGACCTGAAAGCTGCTTTGACTTCCAAAACAAAACAAAACAAGCAAAAACCAAAAACCAA
Source organism: Lynx canadensis (assembly GCF_007474595.2). Lineage (NCBI taxonomy): Eukaryota > Metazoa > Chordata > Mammalia > Carnivora > Felidae > Lynx > Lynx canadensis. The sequence continues at coordinate 88,114,339 of NC_044306.2, forward strand.
CCAAACAAAAAAATCCTTATATCCTGTATTCACAATACTGAGTTCCTGGAAATCAAACCTAAAAGCTAACCTAGGGTGACTGAATTACAGTGCAAATGATTTCCGAAACTCCTTGGATCTCTTTTGTTAAAGTTAAGGCGTTGATTGCGAAGGAAAGGGACTGTGAAAACGGGGATAGGGACATGAGGATGGGTTCTGATGATGCCAGAGTCTTAAACTCCTAAATTTTGCCAGTTGGAGTGCCCCTGTCTAAAGAACCTGCAAAAGGGGCGCCTGAGTGGCGCAGTCGGTTAAGCGTCCGACTTCAGCCAGGTCACGATCTCGCGGTCCGTCAGTTCGAGCCCCGCGTCGGGCTCTGGGCTGATGGCTCAGAGCCTGGAGCCTGTTTCTGATTCTGTGTCTCCCTCTCTCTCTGCCCCTCCCCTGTTCATGCTCTGTCTCTCTCTGTCCCAAAAATAAATAAACGTTAAAATAATTAAAAAAATAATAATAATAAAGAACCTGCAAAAGCTTCCCCTGAGTTGGCTGTTGACTTGCAAGGCACTCTGATCCTTCTCAGGACATGCTCTGCAACCTTTCCTTGCCTCTGGATCTGTAGTCAGACTCCCATCCCGGCAGGCCCTAAATGAGTATGGCAAAAGTGCGACTGGTCTGACTTGTGAGGCGGTACAATACAGACCAAAGGAGCTTCATGATTTCTCCCATTTACAGTGAAAGAAATCTGGGGAGTATGTGTGGGAAAGGAACTTTAGGGCATACGATCAAAGTAGAAGAAACATGAAATTAGATCAGGATGAATTTGCAGATAGAAGCATAGTAAGCAAAAATCCCCAATTCAGTGTTTTAGCTTGAGGGGCGAGGAATTGCTCTAACACCTTGCTTAGCTGGTTGGCTAACACGCGGACTCGGAGGTCGCCTACGCTAAATGACATTGGAAGGCCAGAATCTGCATGGTCCATTGGAGAGAAAGGTGTCTGAAGCCTTGGGGATATTGGAATGTTAGAACAGAATTCTCACGTAAGACCTGCTCACCACCCTGGGAGGATCCAGAGGACTTTCCTTTCCATGTAACTTTGATAAATATATTTTTAAAGAGCTCTGTGATGGCTTTTTTCTGGAGGCCAGAAATAACAGTGGGAACTCCTGCCAACAAACTGGGATCCTGAAATATAATGAGGACGACAGGATTCCGAGGTGGCAGGGAATAAGCAGAGGCACTTAGTTAGACAGCAGAGCCAAAGCCATCACCAGGAACTTCTGACTCACAGAGCTGTTTGGCATTGGCTGATTGCTCATGGCGTTCCCTAGAACTAAAACAGAGTTAATCCTTATTTTCAGATTCTATTTGGTAAAGTATTTTTCTAACCTCAAAAGCAATACTAACAGTAATTCATGGATACGTGCATGTGCGGAGTGGCAAAAAATTTGAATCACCTGACGCTCCCATGCCTGCTGAGGTCGAACAGTGCAACCCTTTGCTGTTTTGTTCAGGCATGAGTTACGATGCTTTTGGCCACGAGCTCAGTGTTAATGAATAAACGATATATATTAAATAAGGTATCTTTAACCAGAAACATATAAAATAAGGCTTTATACTGACTGCCTGATGAAAGTGTAACCAGAGGCTGACAAGAATCTAACTCTGTATTTTCCTTAGGAGCAGTGGTTCAGTATTTGCTCATTCAGTGTCTGTGGTGACTTTATAGAACATAACTATGAATAATGGAATCAACTATATATAGTAATGAAGTCTTATTTTAAATGAGCAGAAAAGCTCTAAATCTGGTGAATTTGATTCATGAAAACAGGGTTGCAGCCTCTTAATTCTTTCCCATACTTGAGCTAGTTTACAGACCTAGAACCCTTCGAATAAAGGGAAGATTGGGTCTATTTGAGGAAAGATCTTGCTACACTGTCACAAAGTATAATGTCAATCACCCTCCCAGCCCTCCTCAGTGGTGCCTGCAGTCACTGACCAGGGTTTTTGTGCATGTTTATGGATACTGGATACGGTATCTGAAGTCACATTAATTCCTAGAAATCCAAAGTGTCACTGTGGTCCACTGGTCAGAGGAGGAGCTTATGGACATTAGGTGATCAATGGATTTTCGTTTAGGTTCTCATATGGTGGGCCAAGTGGGTCTCCAAACCCACCCTGTGGTCATTTTATCCAGTCCTGAAATGTGTGATTGGAATAGATGACATCCTCAGAGACTGGATCCTGCTCTGTGAAGTGACAGAATTCACAGGATCTGTCTCTATCTACAAAAATAGCAAACCACATTCCTGGGAGGATTACAGACATTAGCGGCACCATTGAGGACTTGAAAGTTGTAGCAGTTGTGGTTTAACTGCTACCTGGTAGACAGCCGCTGATCTGCACACAAACTGCAAGAAGTCGGGTAATTGTAGCTGGCCAGGCAAGCAGTAGACTTCCGCTCTCCTGCTGCAGGGCTCTATGAACTCTCCAGTCTTGTGATCTTTGCCCCATGGATTTTGATCAGCTTCCTCCCACAGAAGAATCTGTTCTTCTATGACGCTGATTATATGATTCTGCTGCGGCCCGGTGTGCGGGAAGTAGCGACTACTCCAGACGTTGGTAAGATCATTGAATGCCGGATGGTGAGAAATAAATCCCACAAACATGAAGTGGTCTACTAGCGTGGTTGATTTCTAGGTATCCAGTTGCGTGGGGGCCATACAATGGGAAGCACAAGTCCCCGCATGTGACCCGTTCAACCACTAAGAAGGGATAATACTCAGAGAGGCATTTCCGGATTTCAAACACAATATACAATTCACTTGTGTATGTCACTCTGACCCATTCATTGAGTGACCCAGTGAGTTGCCATTTTGAGTGATGCCCAGACAAGACAATACCCCGCAACAGGTCCAACGGCTGTGCAAGCCGCTCTGCCACGTGGACCGTTTGAATCAGCAAATCTGATGATGCTTGAAGTGTCCGTGACAGGTAGGGAGGCTATTTGGTTGGCTAAAAGCGACCTACAACACAGCACTTAGGATTTTGGAGCAAAGTCAGGCCACTCGCTGTAAAAACAAAACAAAACAAAAGTCTATAGTCTTTAAGAACAGCTTCTGGCTTGCTACTGGACCTTAGAAGAAACTGAGCACCTGACCATGACCTGCTAAGTTATCATGTGACCTAAGCTGTCCTTAATGAACTGGCTGTTCATACCATATGGATGGTATGGCACACCATCCACAAAGTCAGCCGTGCACACGAGGACACCATAATAAAATGTAACCAAGTCCTGGAGGCACAAGAAAGTTGCATGAGAAAGTTGCCCAAGGGGCCCTTACTTCTGACAGATTGTCTTCTCTTTCTCATCTTATATTTAAGCCTTCTTGTGGAGTTTTCTATGATCGGTTAATTGCCTGAGGAAGGAAAATGCACAAACTATCCACACATGCCTACAGCACGGCCACCCCACTTTGGAAAGGCCTCCACCGAGAGTGGTAAAGGGAAACTCTTCCAGTGGGTAGGACTTCAGGGGTTTTTACTTAGTGGTTTATTTAGTTTGAAAGAAGAGATGGCCAAATAGTATGGGCTGACAGCAAATCATAGACTGTGGCTAATTTTTTAGCCATTTGGTTGAATGGGCATAGAATGGAGATGTTTGTGTCCTATGTGAACATTTTTCAAATGGTGACCTCAACAGAAGGATTTTAATAATCAGGATGGAAAGATTTATTTGGTGGATACTAGTCAGCCTCCTACCCTGTTGTCTAATGGGCTCATAAACAAAGTGGCCATGGTGGCAGTGTAAAGGTTATGTATGTTTTTCTATTCACCAAGGCCAGTGTGACTGCAGTCACTGAGTGTTCAATCTGTCAGCAAATGAGATCAACACTGAACCCTGATATGTCCCCATTCCCCTGGGGTGTCAACAAGCTATATGTTGGCAGATTGATTGCTCAGGACTGCTTGCATAATAGATGGGGCGGTGTTTTGTTCTTACTGGAATAGACACTTTGGATATGGTTTCGCTTTAGATGTCCTCAGTGTTTCTGCCAAAACTACCATCTGTAGAATTATAGAACATCTTGTTACTACTTTCCATGTTTTGTTTTGTTTTGTTTTGTTTTAATGATAAATTAGGTGTCCTATAGCTTAGCTTCTGGCTCTGATAAAGCTATCAGCTTCCTATTAATCGCTTACCACTAAAATCTCCCTTGTTCTTAAGAGGTCCCTTAGTCTTAAATCTTCCCATACTCTGTAAAATCACATCCTTTGGAGAGACCCTCAATGTGCTCTGTTCTCATGTCCTACCTCTTCCCTGTGCAAAACTCAGAGCCACTGTTCTAGAGCTGGGACAGCGACCTACTTTTCTTGGTGTGATCTTCTTTGTATTGGGCAGGACACTGGACAGGGTTTGTAATTTCTAGTTTTGGGGGCGTGCTTCTCCTAGTTTGGAGGCCTTACTTATCAAATGAGCTGGGTTAAGGACGATGGAGACCCCAGTATTCTCAGCCCGCTGTGTCTGAGCTAGAGCCAGAGCCCTAGGAGTATAGGCTGTGTGTGTGTGGGGGGGGTGGTGGGAAATACTAGGCTTACCCCTCGTGGGGAGATACACAGCCCTTGAGCTCAGGGACAAGGGTGCACTCTCTTCTTGGTCACACCCCGTTGGAGTGGATCTTCCATTAGCTGAGCTGTAATGGGGATAAGATCATGGCTGTGGTGCCACAGACTTGAGGTTCTTACTAAGAGGTAATAGATTTTCTTGAATAAAGATTTCTTCATTCGATTTATGTCTTTAGGACACTTTCTGAGACTTAACTATTTTTTTTTTTAATATATTTTTTTAAATGTTTATTTTCTTGGAGACAGAGAGACAGAGCATGAGTGGGGGAGGGGCAGAGAGAGAAGGAGACACAGATCGAAGCAGGTTCCAGGCTCTGAGCTGTCAGCACAGAGCTCAACGCGGGGCTCAAACTTACAAACTGTGAGATCATGACCTGAGCCGAAGTCGGACACCCGACCAACTGAGCCACCCAGGCGCCCCTTAACTATGTTATTTATTTATTTATTTATTTATTTATTTACCAATTATTGTTACTTTTCCTGGGAAGCCAGTCTGTGGAGCTCCTCATACCAGCTTTCTGGACATGTATCTCCAGTTTAGCTTGCTTTTGATAGCACCTGGGATATCCTATCTTGTTAGGCAGAGGTGTCACTTTGTTCTTATCTTTATTTGGAGATTCAATATTGTTTAATGAGATGTGTAAGCTTGGCAAATTGGAAAGCAGTTGACTATGGCTGCTTTGCATTGTGTCACTTTTGGCGAGGCTGAACTACATTTCCCAGAACTCCCTTTCCTTCATGTTTCTGATTAGGGTGGGCCACATGAGGGATTCTTCTGGGGCATTAGGAGGGCAGAAATATAGCAACAGCCATTTGGTATTTATTTGCAGATTCACCTCATGGTTGTGAGATCCCAGCTAGACCTGCAGCTGTTCCGCCTTTCTCTGGAAGCTAATTCAGCCTCGCTGGCTTCTAGGTCCCAGCTTCTGTAGCTCTACCAAGTTCCAAGGCAACGGCTCACAGGTTTCTCTTTGTCTTCGTGGGCTCCAGCTCATGTTTGTGGGTTCCAGTGTTTTCTTGCTTTCCCTTACGCATACACAGGACCAAGTCCTGTGGTGACCAAGATGCTCTTTCATTGGGACTTAGAGCATCTGTGACCTAGGATTGTGGGGGGCGGGGGGGTGGGGGGCTAGATGAGTGATTAAAAAAAAGAAAAAAAAACAAAAAAGAAACAAACAAACAAACAAAACCCTCTGGGACCTGTGGTCCTAGATATGCTTGGATTGTTGCAGACTTTTCTACAGAAACATGCAATGAGTAAGAATTTTGGCTTTCACTGGCTTTTAACTTTGAGACCTTGGGAAGGTTACCTAACTACCTTGTGTCTCAGTTTTCTTGGAACTCATACATGTTTCGTAAAGATTGCAAAGCTCATGATAATTATCATTACCCACCTCCTCCAGCCTTTCGCTCACCCTCCACACAGGGAAGTTTGGGAATAAGCTGAGTAGACCGTCAGGCAGGCCCTCCCAGCCTGTTCACGTTGCAGCTGTCGGGGTCCCACTGTCATGGAGTGCTGGCCTGCTCAAGCAACCGAGTTTCAATTCTGGTTTCTGTAGTTTCCATATCTTGTTCTGGATTTTTTGGTCCAATATTCAAACTCTTTGCTGAGAGCCATAGTAATTTTTTCTCCTAGAGGAAATAGTGTTTTTCTACCATGTAGCCTTTCTTGTTGGCCTTCTGAGTGTTTGGGGCCTCTGGGACTCTTTAGAACCCCGCTTTCACAGGTGTATTGCGCCCTCTGCTGGTGGGATTTATTATGCTAGCAAGAGCTGCGGACTGAGATCTTGCTGTGTGCCTGGCACAGTGCAGGATTTGTGCACACATTACATCATTTACCTTTCGCCCCAGCTCTATCAATTCCATCTTACAGACAAGGAAACTAAGGTTCAGAGGGGGCTACTTCACCGTCATAGAGCTGGTAAGCCAGCATTGGACCCAGTTCGTCTGGCTCTAGAAACTGTGCACTTCATCACTGTTCTGTAGGAAGAGCCGCTTTGGGCTCTACTGGGTTTGGAGTAGAAATCTCTCCTACCTGCTCACAAATATATGTTGAACTTCTATTCCATGTGTGGCATTCCCGAGGGAACTTAAACTCCCACAATCAGCCAAAAGTACCTACCTCATGGGATTTTCGTGAGGAGTCAAGGACATATTTTAATGTACACAATCTGGCATTATATCTGACACGTGGTAGACCCTCAGCCAATATTACTTATTTTACCTTCTTCCAGATCTTTCTAGTTTCTTTCCACTTCTGCCTAACTGTGGGAAAATTTCCTATAGCCTTAGAGCTTCTTTCTGAGGGACTAAGAACGTTTTAATCCCCTTTTATCACACAATCCTAACTTCAGGATTTGAGTCCCATCCTCAGTTTTAACATCCCGGTGGGTTTTAGTTTCCCCACTCCCATTCTCATCATAAGACTTACAGGCCTTGGGGCGCCTGGGTGGCTCAGTTGGTTGAGCGTCCAACTTCGGCTCAGGTCACGATCTCGCGGTTTGTGAGTTCGAGCCCTTATCGGGCTCTGTGCTGACAGCTCAGAGCCTGGAGCCTGCTTCACATTCTGTATCTCCCTCTCTCTCTGCCCCTCCCCTGCTCTTACTCTGTCTCTCTCTCCTTCAAAAATAAATAAACGTTAAAAAAATTCTTTTTAAAGACTTATAGGCCTTAATGCAACTAAGACTCCTGATAACTTGCCTTGATATTTCAGAGTTAACAAGACAAATACAGGATCAGTTTGCTCGTCATTCATAGCTTCCTACCCTCTAGATTGAATAATGTCAACACTAGCTCATGTTGGTAAATCTCTTAAGTCCAGGTTTCTTTGCGTGCAAACAAGGTGATTCAGGATGCCTGTCATTTAGATAAGTATGTGATGCAGTGTCATTTGGATTAGTCCCTGGGAAGTATGAATCAGCATACCGGCTATCAGATCAAAACATGAATGGCACGCCTGTTATATCAAAATGACTTGCCGCATAAGTGTCCATTATTTTAAGAAAGCGAGGGAGTTTGCCTTTGTTTCCACAGCTGAATTTGCTAAAAATGAGTGATACTTCAATAGGCTATGCCTTTGCCATTTTAAACTTTGTTCAAATTCAGGAGGTTGGACCCAAAGATGTCTAAGATTCATTTATTCTAAATTCAGTGGTTTTCGTATTTCAGATCTCACCCTTCATATTTACTAAAGAATAGCCATGACACCCTAGTGGGTGTTTATTAATAAGCTTCAGATATAGGCACTGAAGTTACTGTTTGCATATAACCTGAAAACTATAAGAACTTATAAGTGAAATTTATGGTACATCTAGTGACATTTTACAGTGTTTTTATTGCAAGTAAATCGTTTTTAAAAATCTTGCGTTATCAATGTACATTTAAAAAATCGCTCAAATGTAATAGCTTTTATGTAGCTCTTGATAGAAAAGTTGAATTGGTTTGAAATACAATGGAAGATATAACTATAGATTTCACCAAGGTACTGTAAAGTTATAACGTACACTATATCTGTTTTAAAACGTCACTATGTAATTATGGGTATTTCTGAATAATTTAAGTAGATTAGTTACAATAAACCTTTGATGAATGTTTCAAATTTGTCCCTCCCTTTGTGGGAGGGTAGTGGGCCTACTTGAGGAAAGCGATCCATGCCACTAATCCAGATCCTCTTTAAAAAAGAACAAACTTCAAAGAATTTGGGGATAATCTTATCAAAAGGATTAAAAGATATACTAGAGGAAATATGATTTGTCTGGAGAATAGAATGGCTCACATAGTTATTACTTTGCTAAAGTGTAGTACAATGTACTGATACAGCTTCCTGCTTACCAGGATTAAATTACTATAATTTCTAAAATGCTCAGGCGTATTAAACCCTTGCCCATCTATTCTTTTGCTTTTTGGCATTTTGTGTCGTAATTGGTATGCAGAGGAAGTCTGCATGTGTCTATTGTATGACCCCCTACACCTGCTGTACCGTCTGTCTCTTTCAACAGATTGCATTAAGGACAATACAAAATACCTCGATTTTTCAATACAAAATCGTCCTTTTGGTGACATGGCACTGCTTTGCTAACTAATAAGTTATTCTGTATCTCAAACCATGTGGCCTAGAAGACAAGAAAGGTCCAAGAACGTTGAGTGCAATGGGGGGACATACAGAAGCGAGATTTGTCTATCATTCTGCTTCTGTGGATTCCAACCTATGGCTATGGATTTAGCTGTACATTTAAAAAAATAAATCAAAGACACTGGAATTCATGTGTGTCAGGGGAAGCCCAGTACACTTTCCTTATACTGGGAAGGTAAAAACTACCAGATAAGGACTTCCCCCTCTCACCATTTGCTACAGACTATGAGAACATTGTACCCTTCAAAGGCTGTTCATTTCCTTCCCAGGACATGGGACCTAATGTTCTGTGGCACATTAATCATGCACCAGCGTGATTTATATGCCTACATGTTAGAATCCCCTTGCTTCAGAGATGAAACAGCAATTGAATACAAAGTTATGTATTTGGGGTAGAAGTACAGATAGACATAAATAGTAAAAAACCTTCATATTAATTATCGTGCAACTTAAATACGGATAGCCAGGGCCAGGGTGGAGTTTCAAAAAAGAGAGAAAATAAAATAAGGCCCTTAAGCCATTTTGCTTATCTGAGTTTCTTATTCTAGCTATAATTCTCCTTATAAATCAGTACTTTCTAATCTCACTCTCGATGCAATGCTAGAGCTAACTGTGCTGAATAATAATTTTGTCCTCAGGTGGAGAGGAATGAAGGAGGAATAAACAGGCCTTCCAGATAATTGCATCAGCCTCCCCCACCATTGCAGTGCCATGCCAGCATTTCAAGTAATGTCTCTTTTGTCTCGCTGAGAAAAATCATTTCATGATTTATTACACTGGATTAAAGGGTGTATACACTCAGGAGCTAGAACATGACTGAAGGGCAATCAGGCATAAAGGATGTCAAAACTCTTGGTATGTTTAAATTTTTCTGAATTTCCTAAGTAAAGTTTTTGGGCTAGGTTTCCAAGAAAACAGACGATAAAACGGACACAAGTTATGTGAACTCTAAATGATGGCACCTGGCCATCCCCCTATTTTAGAATTAGGAGAAGAAACTGGTTCTGCAGAAGGCTTTCTTTTATTGAGATTTCTGTTTCAGCAAATTACCGTTTGTCAAAATGAATTCAACATGTGACTTCTTTCAATATCATTCTTTGTCAGTGAGATTGAGAGCCACGGTCGTTTCAGTGCACGGAATATACCATAAAAACGAGCCGATAGTTTTTTTTTCTCCAGATATCACTTTAAAAAAGCATAAAATCAAAGTTTATTATAGTGTTCTGTGCTCTGAATGCCTGAAATTAGAGGGGGTCTCGGTCAGTATGGCAGAGATGAAATTTGATTTCTCATTTCTAAGTAGCTCTCGCTCCAGATAAGTTAGCTATTTCATCTACTTATTACTGAATCGGTTTCCTCTTTGTTTAAGATGACAAAGTTCCTCCTTCATGTGCACTTTAAATTGTTCAAAAGAAATATTTTTATTTACTTTTGATTCCTCACAAGGAAAGTTGAGCCCTCAACTATACACTACAATAAATAAGATATTTAAGTATTTAAAGTTTCCAGAAGAAGCCAGTTCTACTCTTCCAGCGACTCTTTTCTTTTCTTAAAGATATTTATTTATTTTGAAAGAGAGAGAAGGGGGGAAAAAAGAGAGGGAGAGAGTGCACGTGTGCAAGCAGGGGAGGGGCAAAGAGGGAGAGAGAATCCCCAGCAGGCTCTGTGCTGTTAGAAGCAGGGAGCTGGACTCAGGACTCGATTTCACAAATCCTGAGATCATGACCTGAGATGAAATCAAGAGTCTGACCAGACACTTAATCGACTGAGTCACTCAGGCACCCCCATCCACTCTTTTCGACTAAAGAATTTCACAAGATCTTGTGAAGAGAAAGAGAACTTGCCTAGCCAGCCAGATTTAAGTCAGATTATTCATCATAGAGGTGATGGATATCATGTCCCACTTACACTTATTCCTATATGTCATCTGTCTACTTCATGAAAACATAATTGCAAAATAAAAAGGAAACCATGTCCTCATTTTAATATCCATTAAAAATTTATGTTAACAGAAACCTTATGTGTTCTGACTTAGTCTATTCTGAAAGTATCATTTTCAAAATAGTTAAACCTTGGTTCTTTTTTTTTTTTAATTTTTTTTAACGTTTATTTATTTTTGAGACAGAGAGAAACAGAGCATGAACAGCGGAGGGTCAGAGAGAGAGGGAGACACAGAATCTGAAACAGGCTCCAGGCTCTGAGCCATCAGCACAGAGCCTGACGCGGGGCTTGAACTCACGAACCACGAGATCATGACCTGAGCCGAAGTGGGACGCTTAACCGACTGAGCCACCCAGGCACCCCTAAAATCTTGGTTCTTATGCAAGTTGAGTGAGCATGATTCCAAAGTTTCTTTAGCTTGTCAATGAGGAACCAACAGAATAGCAAAATGGATTAATAAATGCAAAAACAGAAGTATTTATAATTCCTGAAACAATATGGGTATAGCATTGCTAAATTAAATAAAAACTCCATGCCCTTCAGGGATTTGTGCATGTGGCTTTTGTCTGACAGAGTAAATGCAATGAGACTGACAAAAGACCACAAAGTTCTTGGGAAAATTATAGCAGCAGAAACACTGTAAACATGAAAGGAAAGAGGGGATAGTACAAAATGAAAGGGGGCATGGTCCCCAGAAGGCCGGCTGAGAAACCTATTCAGTTACAGACTTGTGCTACCTTTCTTGAAAATGAAGGGTAAGCATTTGTTGCTTAAATTTGCTAGGTTTTGGGGTAAGTTGTTACTCAGCAGTAGATAACTGAGACACAGTGAAAGGTTCAGTGTTGTATTTGAAATAAGTGGCCTACACATAATTTACGAATGGAGATAAGAAAGGTGCAGACATCCTTTACACAAGGTTAAGGAAGTGTCACTAGAAAGGCCCACAGGAAGTCTTACATCAGCTCCTTGAAAGAGTGAGCCAAGAGCACATTTGGCCATAGGGACAAGAACAGGCAAATGAGATGTTTACAAGAAGCAGTAACTGAAAACACAGGGGCTGGATTTGAAACCCAATCCTGCCAGTTATGTGTTGTGTAAAGTGGGGCCGGTCAGCCCCTTTGACTTGTTTCTCTGTGTGTAAAATGTGGGTGGAGATCACCCACCGTGATGATTAAATGGGCCAAAGGCATATCCTTGTTTGCTCAGGATAGCCTATTTTTATGTTATTTGCCCAGGATATATTTTAATAGTGCCCCTCTTTCACTCTCAAAGCTTAGGTCGAATGATAAATTCTGTGGTGACCTGAAGATTGATCAAAATGATCCAGATGCAATTTTAAAAAGTTCTATTTTAAAAAATCCCCACATTTACCCTTCGCAAAAACTATAATTAACATTCAGTGAATTTTATTTCAGTTAACTCTTTGCACTTATACAGATACGTACAGAGATATGGTCTATTGTGCATTGGTGGATGTGTAGGTGAGTGTATACATACTGTTTACCCATAAAATGTAAAAATATAAGCCATATTTGCAAACAGTTTAAGAAGATTAATTTGATGGTGGTGAGTCACGTGATTCAGAGTAGAGGGAAGAATAAGAATATGGCAGAATATGGCAGATCTGCTACCGGAATCTTCATGTTCATGTGCAGCATGGATCTGTTTCTGTCTGATGGGGTATAGTACAGGAAATGAGGAATATCCTAAGTTACAGCTATGGTGATGTCTCACCCATAAAAAGTTATTTAAAAAGAAAGAAAAATCAACAAAACAACAGAACTAAACTTTAAGCAGAACCAACTGGGATGGTGGGGACAGCAATGGGAATAGGAACTTAAAAAGTTACTGGCTTGCACAACACCAGGATGGGGGCACCTGGGTGGCTCAGTGGGTTAAGCATCCGACTTCGGCTCAGGTCATGATCTCACAGCTTGTGAGTTCGAGCCTCGCGTCGGGCTCTGTGCTGACAGCTTGGAGCCTGGAGCCTGCTTCAATTCTGTGTCTCCCTTTCTCTCTGCACCTATCCTGCTTGTGCTCTCTGTTTCTCATAAATGAATAAATGTTAAAAAAAATTAAAAAAAAAAAAAAAAGGAACACCTGGATGGCTCCTTGGGTTAAGCACCTGACTCTTGGTTTCAGCTCAGGGCATGATCCCCGGTTTCGTGAGCTTGAGCCCCATGTTGGGCTCTGTGTGCTGTCTGCTTGAGATTATCTGTCTCCCTCTCTGTCTGCCCCTCCCCTGCTCATGCCCTCTCTCTCTCGATCTCTCTCAAAATAAATAAGAAAGAATTAAAAAAAATAACTCACTGGCTGGGGCACTTTCTCAGGACATGCGTTTAGCACTCTGCCAAGAACCTAGTGATGGGGTAAGCTTGATTGTAGGGGAGCTCTTAAAAGATTCAACAAAGCGCTGTCCTGAGTGAACAAATCAAAATGTTTGTGTTGACCTGGCAGATGGTTAAAAAAAAAAAGTAGTACAAAGTCAAAGTCTTAGATGTCAATACTAAAATGTGTGTGTGAGGTGAGCCCAGAAACCTTTCCAGAGGATTATTTTCCAAAGAGGGTCCAGGAGACAAATCACTTACCACGGCTATCAGAAACCAGATCAACATCACTGAAAAGTCAGTGGTGGCCTCCTCTACAGACCAGGGCTACCCGCCTCAAGGGATGTGCCGTCTACCTCGCGCAGTGACCTAATTTATGCTTTCAATGCAATTCTCATTTCCTGAAATTCTCTCAAAGTTGCATCTTAAGCCTGAGTTGTACAAAATTACTATTAATAGTAGCAAGGTATGTTCTACTCATAAAAACAATTGGTTTTCTTTTCCTACTAATGTATCTTTTCCTACTAATGTTACTTCTAGAAATTCCGTTCTTCATAAAATACCATAATGTCCTGCGTTGTGGGGAAAGTTTAGTGAATCTTGGAATTTTCTTCTGTTACCAGACATATAACTTCGGCTATAAAAATTCTCTGAATTTCACAGGGTGCCTCGGTGGCTCAGTCAGTTAAGTGTCTGACTCTTGATTTCTGCTCAGGTCATGATCTCATGGCTGGTGAGATCTAGCCCTGTTTTAGGCTCTGAGCTGAGTGTGGATCCTCTTGGGATTCTCTCTCTCCCTCTCTCCCTGCCCCTCCCCTGAACACATGCATGAACTTTCTCTCTCTGTCTCTCAAGTAAATATTAAAAACATTCTCTGAATTTCAAGCTCCTTATATTTAATATAATAAGCACTGACATTTGTTGAGTACATACATGATATGTACAAAACACTCTTCTAAGCACTTTTCTTAGCATTCTTTATTCAGTCCTCATTATAACCCAGGAACATTTTACTATTTTCATCCACAGTTTATTGATAAGGAAACTGAGGCAAAGCAAGATTGATAACTAGTAATGTGACATGATTTGTCATGGGTAGATTATTCTGGAATGTCTGGACCCACGCTCTTAGTCTTTTGATAATTTGCCTTTCTACTTTGACTTACTATTTTAAAAGGTGTTTGTTAGGCTCTTACTCCAATCTTGGTTTCATGGATACAGTAGAAAATGAAATAGAAAAGATCTCTGTCATATTGTTGGTCACATTACACAGTGGAGAAGTGAAAATATGGAGGTGATTGTTATCAGGTTCAAATTCTTAATCCAGTGGACCTGGAATATATAGGGGCTAATTTTTTTTAAATAGCTTTCTTTCTTTAAATGTCAGGGAAAATGATTGATATATGACAAAGTGAAAGGCCCAAATTCATAACAGATGGAAACTCAAAACTTGCCATTGTGAATTCTGGCAAAGTGCAAAACCTTTGTGATTTAGTGATCAGAGGGAGGCAAATGACTCCTCTGTGCATAATAACAAACTTTTTACAGGCAGATAATTCAGTATATTAAATAATAACTTTGCACAGTTTGGGTGAATCATTTTATCTTCAATCTCTGGTGTTGCAATAACTTTCACGTTTTTATCAGATTTGCCTTGGTATGAAGGATTTTTACAAACTTATTATCTATATTATGTATAATATTGGGAATAGGGTAGAAATATAAAATAGGGTTCTATCCTCAAAATGGATTTATAATCCAAAGTAAAGTGGGAGGAAGGCCTGTTATACATATTTCATTAGCCGCTTTGTGGTAATACCTATAGTTTTAAGGAAATGTGCAGAAAAAGAAATGATTGGTGTGGACTGACATAGATTTAGTAGGTTTTACTACGTAGACTGGCTTCTGACATTCACTGACTTTCAGTTCCTACCATCAGAGAAAAGTGATCATTAAGGTCCTCAGAAAGGACAATATAACCTACTGGGAGGTACAATTTTTTTCATCATCTGTTGTTTCTTGTATGTGTATCATAGAAATGATATGCTTAACCGAAAGTAAAATTCGTATTAACCACACATAAAAAAAATCACTGCACACAAGAAAAGTAAATACCAGGTAAACCAATAAGGCTTTATTCATTTTTAGGATATATGTTCTGTTGTTAAGCCATATGTAATTTATTCCTACAGATTTGTAATAAATAATTGATATAATTAAATTTATGGATTGTAATTGATTACTGAGCTTATGGTACAGATGAAACAATACATGCAGTTTCTAATTTATTAATGGTTTACATATCAGAATTCAGCCAACTGCTCCTTATGGAACCTGGTGAGATTCTGTCTGTAATTTGCCGGGCCCAACAAATAATGGAGGACCTTTGGTCCTTATTTGACTCTAGTAGGCACTGAAGATCTTTCTGAGGAGCATAGACATAATCTGCTATTACATATACTCTGGTATTATCTAGGTGCTGACACATCTATACCCTTTAAGCAAGGGGAATGACTATCTTTGTTAAACGGTTATTTGACATTCCCATTCTCCATTATAAGCACACATTAGCCAACTGTGGATGTACAGATGTTGTTGGGTTACTATGTTTGGAAACAACCCATTACTGCCCAAAGGATAAAATTCTCAAATAACATATTTGTTTTTGTTGTAAAGGAAGACATGCTAAATGTAAAAAGCCTGGCCAACAAGAGGAAGAAATGAAAGGGTCATCTTATTGTTTACTTTGGTAGAAAAGAGTGTAGAGTGAAGCAAATATTTATTCTAGATTCTATTGCAGTGTTGCATTTTAATTTTTTTTTTTTAATCTTTATTTCTTTTTGAGAGAGAGACAGCGTGTGAGCAGGGGAGGAGCAGAGAGAGAGGGAGACACAGAATAGGAAGCAGGCTCCAGGCTCCGAGCTGTCAGCACAGAACCTGATGCAGGGCTCGAACTCACAAACTGTGAGATCATGACCTGAGCCGAAGTCGGACGCTCAACTGACTGAGCCACCCAGGTGCCTCTGCAGTGTTACATTTTGACTCAATATTTTTACTTGGTGATTTGGGTTTTTAGTATAGCAAAATGATTAATATTGTGAGTATTGAGTATTGAGTTAAAAGTTTTGACAGTATAGAGAAGTATTACTCCTATGATGATACCCTTGCTTTTGTAATGGAAATAAATAATAAAATAGAATTCACTAAGATCAAAACAAACCAATAATATTTTTAAAAACATTTATTGTTTGGGGCACCAGGGTGGCTTAGTCAGTTAAGCATCTGACTTCAGTTCGGGTCATGATCTCACAGTTTGTGAGTTTGAGTCCTACGTAGGGCTCTGTGCTGACAACTCAGAGCCTGGAGCCTGCTTCGGATTTTGTCGTCTTCTCTCTCTGCCCCTCCCCTGCTCACGCTCTCTCTCTCTCTCTCTCTCTCTCTCTCTCTCTCCCTCCCTCTCTCAAAAATAAACAAATATTTAAAAAATTTAAAGACATTTAGTGTTAATATCACATTAGAAAATTTACATGTTTAAACTAAACTTCAATTCCATTATTTCCAAGTAGTCTATAGTCTACTTTTGCTTTCACATAAATCTTCGCTATGCTGTAACAAGTATGGTAGATAATCCAGATTGCCCACACAAATGGTACAGTAAACCACAAATTATTCTATTTCCCCCTACTGAAATTTATCTTCTCATTTTTTCCCACCACTACCACTCCATCATAATGACCACCTCAATTCTGTCCACTTAAAGTTTTGTTTTAATGTTTATTCACTTTTGAGAGAGACAGACAGAGCACAGGCAGGCAAGGGGCAGAGAGAGAGAGGGAGACACAGAACCTGCAGCAGGCTCCAGGTTCTGAGCTGTCGTCACAGAGCCCAAGGTGGGGCTCAAAGCCACGAACCATGAGATCATGACCCGAGCAGAAGTCAGACGCTTAACCTACTGAGACGCCCAGGTGCACCGGATCCTGTTGACTTTCAAATGAGAGAACTTTAAGACCCAAAGGCTTGTGGTGTCAAAGTTAATGGCATAGTTCCCGACTTCTGGTGTGTCCAAGCCCACGAATTAACTGTCCTTGTGTCACTGCCCTAAGATTATAGGTTAAACCTTGGATAGTCCCACCTGAGTATCTATCCTCAAACAAGAACAGTCTGCGGGAGTTCACAGTGCTTTTTTTCCCACCCCCCTCCCCGCCCCAGAGAGGACAGCTCTCTTTCCAGGTAGCAAATGTGTGAAGCTCATCCAATTAAAATCTCCATTGACTCCTCGCACTGCCGGCTTCCCTCCAGCAAACCTGGCTGAGATTTAATTTTCTGCCGGGATCAGGTCAAACTCTAATCAGCCAGCCGTATATACATTAAGTACATTTAGACAAACTGATGATTCATACTAATTGTTTTCAAATTACGAACACCCAGAGGTTCCTCAAGGGTTCCTCTACTAAGCAGTATTGATTACTTCATTCTGAATATCATCATTGAGTACATACTATGCTCCAGGGTCCAGGCATTTGGGGGATATAAGAGTGAGAAAAATCAACAAGATTCTTTCCTAACAGTGATTATCATTTAGTAACAATATGTAGTAGCTTCATCTTATTTGTCATGTGCATGTCCTTTTTACAGATGATTTACACTGAGAACATTGCTAAAATATTTATTGAAAAGTGCTGAGTTTATTTGAAGACGTGCAAGGGCAAAATGCAAGCTTGTCTCTGAGTTCCTATTTGACTAATAAACAGAAAGGAATAAATATAATGTAATTTGTTTAGCAAGAGGTATTATAAACATGGGGAAGAGTAGCTTACTTATATTAATTCAGATACCTTCCGGAGAGAGAAAGGAAAATGCCGTTATGCAGCTGACGAAGAAATTGCTCAACTTTTTCTTTTGCTTGTGGGTGGGTAGCCCTGATAGGATAGAACCTTAATTTGAGAGGTTCCCCCCACCCCTAGCTGTCCTAACAGTGGAGTGAATAAAGTTAACTTTACTGTTCTCATCAATTACTGAATGGTTGACTTAAATTGATTAAAAAAGTTCATTCTTTCCCCATGGATATTTAGATACCTTGATGTTTCTAATTTTGAACTTTTAAAGTAAAGCAGTATGTACTGGATAGAAGATTCAAAATTCGAAATTAATAAGTCCCACGTGGATTTCATTTGTTTTACTACCTTCCATGACAATGAGTTTAAATTTGACACACATTGGTCTATTTTCACGCCAATGTTTTATTGGTTCTCTGGAGCAAGAATCAGAAAGGAGAGTAGCTATTGCATAAAATATTGTCATTTTGACTTGCTGTGCCATTCTTTTTTTTTTTTTTTTAATTTTTGTTTATTTTTGAGAGAAGTGGGGAGGGAGAGAGAGAGAGGGAACATGAATGCAGGAGGGGCAGAGAGAGGGAGACACAGAATCTGAAGCAGGCTCCAGGCTCTGAGCTGTCAGCGCAAAGCCCGATGCAGGGGTTTGAACCTATGAGCCATGAGATCATGACCTGAGCTGAAGTCAGACGCTCAACTGCTCAACCGACTGAGCCACCCAGATGCCCCTGTGCTACTCTTACTTAGAGGTTTCCTTTGTCTTTATTTTTTTCACAAATATCTAAGATAAAACTTAAACCACCTTCCTATATAACAAATCAGATATTTTGAAGGAAGGGATATGCATATTTTTGAGGACGCCAAGAAATAAAATCAAGATAATATAAGAATAAATTGTGATTCCAAATCAGTAATTAGTGCTGAACTTTAAAAGTTACTAATGGTGAATAAGAATTTTCCAAAATAGTATGGTTTTGTTTCATCATTAACTAATAGGTGAATAAGTATGTATTTAAATATTATAATCTTCATTTAAATTAAGAGAAATATAATTAAAAATTTTGCAGTGGAAAAGCAGCTCTTAAACATGTGTTTTCACCACCCTTAGTTCTCTAACACAAGAGAATTTTTTTTTTTAAATTTTTTTTTCAACGTTTATTTATTTTTGGGACAGAGAGAGACAGAGCATGAACGGGGGAGGGGCAGAGAGAGAGGGAGACACAGAATCAGAAACAGGCTCCAGGCTCTGAGCCATCAGCCCAGAGCCCGACGCGGGGCTCGAACTCACGGACCGCGAGATCGTGACCTGGCTGAAGTCGGACGCTTAACCGACTGCGCCACCCAGGCACCCCCACAAGAGAATTTTTAAATTAGTTTGGATAACTCAGAAATCAGAAGAAAAAAGCTTTTTTTTTTTAAATGTTTTTTTACTTATTTTTGAGAGAGAGACAGACAGAGTGCAAGCTGGGGAGGGACAGAGAGAGAGACACAGAATCCGAAACAGGTTCCAGGCTCTGAGCTGTCAGCACAGACCTGACGCAGGGCTCAAACTCACAAACTGTGAGATCATGACCCAAGCAGAAGTCATACACTTAACTGACTGAGCCACCCAGGTGCCCCTGGAAGAAAAAAGTTTCAACATAGTTTTTATAATAAGGAATATAAGAAGTAAAAGAGTAAATGCTTTGAGTGCTTACTTTTGACGAAGCATTGAGTTGGATACATGATATGACATATTTCATATGTTATAAAGATAATATTTTATACTTTCTACAGTAAGGAATATCGCATAGGTCAGTATCATCGGCATGCGAATGGTTTACACCCTTAGGTCATTTTTGAGAAGGGTCAGTAGTCAGCAGTAAAATCTTCCTGCTGGCCTAACGTTGCTAGAGACACAGTGCCCCTGTATCTTCCATAGTTTATCTTCTTCTTCTTTACCTGTTACAACCCAGCCATGTGCCCACTGTTGAACCAATCGGTTTTTACAATGGAAATACTAACCAGGAACCATTTACACTGGGGCTTATGTTTGCCCTGACCAAGGTGCCAGCATCCATATGCACCAGCAGGGAGTACTCATTAGCAAATGTCTCCTGATAGATGGACTTGTCACCAGTACTCTTCTGGTGATTGAAATCTGTTACATGGCATTGTGATACAGCAGTTTGGAGTTGGGGACGTTTTTGTTTGTTTTGTTTTGTTTTGTTTTTCCTTGCTGGAAAGATTAACTTATTGGACTTATAGCTCTTAGAAATTACCAAGTAACACATGAAACCTACATTCTTAGTCCATGCTAGAATCTTAACCCTTCCCTGCTTAGGAGTATTAGGGATGTCATTAAGAAAAATTTAATAAGAGTAACAATGAAGACTGACTTAAAGTTAAGGATTGAATATGGATATGTCTTTTACTCCTATTTGTAATAAAAATGATATTTAAGGACGTAAATTATGAAGCTTCTCATTATTTTGAGACTTTTATAGACAAAAAGATGAAGATACAATCCAGAAGCTTACAGAAAACAATGTGGAATAAACTAGGGCAACTCTCCAACTTTTATTTCTATTTAAAAATCTTATTGGACTAATTTGCATTTCTAAAAATGTGAAAATTAAGACTTTTTTTGTTCTCTCTGGTTTAAATGTGAATTCTTACAGCACTCACCACATTGGAGTGGTTATTAATAATGATTTAGTAGTTGTTTTGAGATAGATATTTTTATCATGTTAAGAAAGATCTTCTTACTACCGGGGCACCTGGGAGCCTCAGTCGGTTGAGTGTCCAACTCTTGATTTCAGCTCAGGTCATGATGTCATGGTTCCTGAGTTTGAATCCTATGTTGGGCTCTGTGCTTACAGTGCAGAGCCTGCTTGAGATCCTCTCTCTCTCTCTCTCTCTCTCTCTCTCTCTGTCTCTCTCTGTCTCTCTCTCTCTTAAAATAACTTAAAAAAAAGAAATATCTTCTTACTACTCATTGCTAATAAATTTCATTGAGTATTTTCTCTAAACTGGAATAGTTTCTTTTTGAATTATAGATGTTATAACATTTAGTAATTTTTCTAATATAAAACATGTTTGAATTTCCACCTCCAAGTTTACTTTGTTACAAATTAAAATTTTATACTAATAGTCAAATAAAATTGATTTATTATCTTCTTTTAAGGGATATTTTCTTATAAGGATTCTTTGCTCAATAAAATGCATTGACAAGCTTAATATATTTTTATTTTCAAATGCTATATATAGGGTGAAAATATTCCTCTTGGATGTCTGGAAGAACTTATACCTGAAATGTTTGGAAATAATTATATGATACATGTTTGTTCCTTTCAAGGAAGATCCCTTCTTTCC